>NC_081344.1:53843185-53919622 GCF_029784015.1 Lycium ferocissimum
AAAACCCTCCCCCTTGTTCAAGTACTAACCCGAAACCATTCAAACAAGATTCAAGAATACTTCAAACAATCCTGCACAATATTCAAAACAACCCATCCAACATAACTCCACCCGAAACCTTCCAAATTCAATAAGATCAACAACGACACATTTCTTTCTTCTAAATTCATAAACTACACCAACAGCAATCCACACATTAACAACATCATTCTCATAAATTCAAGAAACTACGCTAAAATCACATTAACTTCTACAACAACCCACTGTGATTACAACTTCAATTTAAATCATTAAACCTTCATTTTCATCATATAATCAACAATCATCAACTAAAACACTAAATAAAATTAATTCATCACTCCAACACACAACACCTACACGGTCCAACTTCAACATACAAAATTTCATGAATTTCATCCTTTTCCCACTACAACATGCATAAACCATCCATAACATATGAAAAGAAGATTAAACCTTACCTTTTTCACTTAGTTCTTCAACTTGGCTAGTGGTCACAGGCCTTCCTGTGCTAACGAACGTTCCGATTGCTCCAACAACTACTCCACGCTAATTAGACCTTCCAATTGGTTGAAAAGCTAGAAGAAAATATTTTTTCGATCACTATTGTCATCAATTTCAAAAGGCCGTAACGGTCCCTGGGTTCTTCTCCATATTTCTAAGTTTCTAGAATTGAAAAGATGATGAATTTGTCATGCTTTCCATCTATTATATACATATAGAATTCATCCATGTGTACCATGGCCCACACAGGCTTGATGAATTAAATTTGGCTGCCACGGTGGTGGCTCCCACACATGCCACACGGCCATAGTGGCCATTTCATGAAAAATGATACTTGTTTCCTTTCCATAGCCCCAAGTCTTCATGAAATTTTTACTTTAATATTCCATACCAATAAAATTCCATGCCAACTTATGCATTAAAAACAAAAATCAACAAAACCGAAAATTAAAAGTCTTATCCATAACTTGTCGCAACCAACTTAGAATGTCCCAATGTACAAAAAATGGGTATAACATTCCGTACTTCTGGGAGTTTCGGTTATAATCCTCGGACCGTATTTCATGCTTTATCAAAGATTGCTTGACAACTTTCCTGTGAAGGGATGGATATCTTCCGTATTTAAGCTTATGCTTAGAATTTGGATTTCATGCAGCGTTGTCGCGCACGGCGAGCGTGATATCGATGAGGGCATAGTAAGATATCTAGATCCGCCGATCTTGTAGAGGCTATAGAGGGGTCGAGCCTAACCGTATTCTAGATATTCATGATCCACTTGTTGTATATATACTCCTTGATTTGGGGCAAGAGATTTGACCGTCACGTCTATTTATTCTGATACCGGTCGTAGCCTTCGAGAGTTTTCATAGACATATGCTTGGAGTTGATCCTAGTAAGAGGAGACCACCGTTAGCGATGACTTGCCGCGTGGGTAGGTTACATGCGGGTTAGTGTCGGCGAGGCTATATGCTTGTTGGGCTCGGTCGACCGGGACATATGATGTGTGATTGTCCATCGATGTATGGTAGAGTTGGGGCCCAGCCCACAGATCGATGGTCGGCTCTTCTTTGTCCGTGCACCCCCGTAAAGTGCGTACTCCCCGTGATATATATATATCGTGATAGGGCGAAGGGGGAGCATCCAGTTCGAGTGGCCCTTAGCCTCGTATATATGCATTAGCCGGTGACAAGATTTGAGTCCCCCCCCCGACGTTGTCACGGTATATTATCCGTAGAACTATGATTTTATGATTGATCCGATTCTACCTTGTCGTATACTCCTTATGTTGCCGGTCGTATTGGGGTGAAACCGAGCCAATCAAACCTTTTGAGGTGTCTACTCCCCGGGTGACCTGTAATAGCTAGACAAGTATATATAGAAATTGTGTGTTGTGGTATGTGATTGTTTTAAATACCGATTTGATTGACTCGAATTGTTGGATTTGATGTTATTATGGGCATGGATTGGCTGGCCTCTTGTTATGCTAATGTGGATTGTAGAACAAAAATGGTTCGATTCCAATTCCAGGAGAACCAGTGCTTGAATGGAAAGGTAACACAGCGTCTCCAAGAGGTAGGTTTATTTCCTATCTCAAAGCGAGGAAGATGATTGTAAAAGGCTATATTTATCATTTGATCCGGGTTCATGACACCGAAGCAAAGCCGCGACTCTTCAATCCGTCCCGATAGTAAATGAGTTTTCGGATGTATTTCCAGATGAACTTCCGATGTCTTCCACCGGAACGGGAGATTGATTTTACTATTGATGTGCTACGGACACCGAACCCATATCTATTCCTCCTTGCGCGAATGGTTCTCGTAGAATTGAAAGAGCTAAAGGCACAACCGAAGGATTTGCTCGAGAAGGGATTTATTAGACCCATTCATCACTATGGGGAGCATTTCCTTGTGTCTTGTTCTTAAGAAAGAAAGATGGTTCCTTGCAAATGTGCATTGACTATAGGATAATTGAACAAGGTGAAGATAAAGAATAAGTATCCGCTTCCGAGAATTGATGATTTGTTTGATCAATACAAGGTGAGTGGTTTTCCAAGATCACTGTAAAGTGAGATTTAGAGAAGAAGATAGATAAAAACGGGCTTTCAAAACATGATATGCTCATTGTGAATTTCAGGTAATTTCATTTGGGTTGACTAACGCCCTGATAGTATTTATGAATTTGATGAATAATGTATTCACGCCTTTCCTAGATCTATTTGTGATCGTGTTCATCGATGACATCCTAGTGTACTCTCGATCAGAAGCAGAACATGCAGATCATTTACGTACTGTTCTTGGAATTCTTTAGACTCGAGAATTATATGCAAAATTTCAAAATGTGAGTTTGGTTGAATTATCCGAACTTTCTTTCATATTATCTCGGTCGTGACGGCATCCGAGTAGATACTTCTAGAAAATCGAGGCCGTGAAGACTTGGCCAAGGCCTACAACACCTACGGAGGTCCGTAGTTTTCGGGGATTAGAAGCTATTACGGAAGATTTTGTGGAAGATTTTCTTCTATTTCGCCACCATTGATGAAGCTAACTCAGAAATCAGCAAAATTTCAATAGATCGATGCTTGTGAGCCTTAGTTTTCAGGAATTGAAAGATAGATTGACTTCAGCGCGAGTCCTGACACTTCCAGAGGGATCAAAAGGCTATGTTGTTTATTGTGATTCCTTCGGTGTTAGGTTGGGATGTGTGTTGATACAGTACGGTAGGGTTATTGCTTATGCTTCTAGGCAGCTGCAGAAACATGAGAAAAATTATCTAACCTATGATCTTGAATTAGCTGCGGTTATTCATGCACTAAAGATATGGAGACATTATTTGTATGGTGTACATGTTGATATTTATACAGATCACAAGAGTCTCCACTACATTTTCAAGCAAAAGGAGTTGAATCTATGGCAGAGGCGATGGTTAGAGCTATTAGAAGACTATGATGTGAGTATCTTATACCATCCTGGAAAGGCGAATGTGGTGGCTGATGCTCTTAGCTATAAATCTATGGGCGGTCTATGTGACGTTCAGATGGAGAAGAAGGAATTAGTCCGTGAGCTCCACCAGTTAGCTAGCCTAGGAGTTCGCTTAATGGACTTGGGCAATGCAGGAGTTCTTCGTTAATAATCCACCTTTTATCCTTTGTAGCGGAGGTGAAGAAGCGCCAATTTGAAGACTCCAAGTTGAGCTACTACAGAGATGCACTTCCCCAGGAAGAAAAGTCACAATTTGAGATTTCTGCAAATGGGATTCTCAGGTATCGAAGCAGGTTATGTGTCCCAGATATTGCAGGATTACACCGCCAGATTCTGGAAGAAGCTCATTACTCCCGTTATTCTGTTCATCTAGGAGCGACAAAGATGTACCATGATCTCAAGTCAATGTATTAGTGGGATGGCATGAAGAAAGATATAGCAAAGTTTGTAGCTCAATGTCCAAATTGTCAACAAGTGAAAATTGAACATCAAAAGCCAGGAGGATTGTTGCAGGCTATGGAAATTCCAACCTTGAAATGGGAGGTGATCAACATAGATTTTATTGTAGGTTTGCTCCGTTCTCGACGTAAGTATGACTCCATATGGGTAATTGTTGATAGAGTCATGAAGTCAGCTCATTTCTTACCGGTTAGAACTACATACTCAGAAGAAGATCATGCAAGGCTATACCTTAAAGAGATAGTGTGACTTCATGGTGTCCTAGTATCCATTATCACAGACAGAGAAGCACAATTTACTGCTATATTCAGGAAGTCCTTTGAAGAATGTTTGAGAACTCAAGTGAGACTCAGCACAGCATTTCATCCACAAACTGACGGACAAGCTGAACGCACTATTCACACCTTGGAAGATCTGTTGCGGGCATGTGTATTAGACTTCGGAGGTAACTGGATGATCATTTGCCACTTATTGAGTTTGCATACAACAAAAGTTATCATTCCAGTGTTCAGATGGCCCCGTATGAGGCTCTATATGAAATGAAGTGTAGATCGCCAATTGGATGGTTTGAAGTAGGCGAGACACAACTATTAGGCCCATAATTGATCCAACAAGCGGTAGGAAAGATTAAGCTTGTCCGAGACCGGTTGTTGACAGCTCAATGTCGCCAGAAATCTTATGCGGACAATCGTCGACGAGATCTGAAATTTCAAGTTAATGATTAGGTATTCCTGAAAGTGTCGCCGATTAAAGGTGTAATGAGATTCGGTAGGAAGGGTAAGCTTAGTCCCCGGTATATTGGACCATACAGGATTGTGCACAAAGTAGGCTAAGTGGCTTATGAATTAGATCTACCTTCAGAATTGGAGTCGGTTCACCCAGTTTTTCATGTGTCGATGCTCCGTAAGTGTGTGGGAGATCCTTCCAAAATCATCCCTGTAGATGATGTTCAAATTACTGAGAAAATGGCTTATGAAGAAGTACCCATTGCCATATTAGATAGGCAAGTGCAGAAGCTCAGAACTAAAGACGTAGCCTCAGTTAAGTTCCTATGGAGAAAAAATAATAGAGAGGAGATGACTTGGGAAGCAGAAGGAGATATGAAGTCTAGATATCTACATTTTTTTCCACCCACCAGAAGAGGCTCAAGACGAGACGCCATTGTCCCCAGGTATGTAATGTTCTTTTGATGCTTTCTTGGTTGTGTGTGGCCATGCTTTCTATTGTTGTTGTTGTAGACATGTGAGGCAATATATTTTGGGTTGATATGAAAGGATGGTAGTGCCATATTACAGGGGAAACTCTGGCAAAGTTTTTGTAGAATCCTCGAGAACTTAACATTCGAGGACGAATGTTCCTAAGGGGGGGAGAATGTTACACCTCGGACATTTCGTGTTGTTGTGTTGTGAATAGGCTAATGCAAGCTTAAGGTGAACATGAAGTCCATATGACCTTAAGGAGGGTATTTGGTAGCTTAAAGGTGTATACTACAAGATTTTTGAAGTATTACGAATCGGAGAAATTAAGTTCGTTGAAGGAAATAAAGCATAAGTTGTGTTTGTGAAGGTTTAGCGATTATCGAGGTAACGATTGTTTAGTAATGTCTTGAGGAGAAGCTATAGGGCTCCTTAGATGGTTAATGAAGTGTTACACAAGTGCCAAGAAGGTTCCATAAGGATTTGAGATCAAACGAATCAACGAGAATAATTTCGGAAAAGTTGAGTTATACGACCACTTATACGGTCCGTATAACTTTATACGGTCCATATAAAATTTCCAGAGAAGGCCAATCCCTGGTGGTATTATAAGGTCACCTATACAGACTGTATAAAATTATACGGACCGTATAAGTGTCCGTATAACTCAATCGGGTCACTTTTTCGACATTTTTCTCTTTATATATATGACCCATGATCATTTAATTCATTTCCCACATTCTCTACAATTCTTGAAAGCTCTGGAACATTCCCCACACCATATCCACACAAATCCAAGAGAAATCAAGGATTAATTACCAAGAATCAAGAGAATCAAGCTCACTAGGGTTTGTAGAAGTCAAGATTCCCTTTGGTATTGAAGTTAAGGTTTCTCTCAAGTGAAGTATATTCATCCAAAGTTCATCCTTACATGATCAAAGGTGAGTTTTACATCTATTTCATGTTATTAAGTGTCACGACCCAACCGTGAAGTGAAGGACGAAGGTTAGACATCGTCTCGGACACTCGTACACGCATATAACCATAATCGTTCCACGACTAGCATAACAAGAACTTATACATAGAAAAGCAAGGCATTCCAAAGCATATATATATATACATCCTTTGTTGGTCACAACTTTAAGGGTAATATCGGACCGGAAGGCTATCATAGAATGGAAGTTGGAAGAATTCCAAAGTGAATATAAACATACGAAAGCCATAAGGCTGCCACGGTGTGTGTGTGATCGCCCAAAACATAGATGTGTATGGGACACAACTAAACGGAAACTATTCACAACCCACATATATGTCTACGAACCCTCAAGAAAGATCGTATCATATGACGGGACGGGGCCCGCCGTACCCCCCCGAATAGACACACATACATACACGAAAGAGAGTACCAAAATATTGGTCATGAACAAGGGAGCGCTCCAAGATTTCTAACTTGGATATCCTAAGTATCGGATCACCAAAGCGATCGCCTTATTGTGCGGGCAAAAACGCAACCCCGAAGAAAAGGGGGTATGGTTTGACGAAATATGTGCGAGTATATAAACATGAAATATAGTAAATCCGGAAAACATGCATGAAATAAGGGTATAGAAAATGTGTACAATAACCGTGAAAACCATAAGGCTTGCCTCCGAAAATAAATCATGCGTGTCAATATCATATGAAAGTTGTTTTGGCATGTAGTGACATAAGTAAATAGTCATCATGTACATATACATATAGTGTGTCCGGCCCTCGAATAGGGGACTCGGTGGAGAAATAAGTAAATAATCATCATGTACATATGCATATATAACGTGCCCGGGCCCTCTAGTGAGGGACTCGGTCATGTCCGGCCCTTTAGTGAGGGACTCATAGAATCATCATATGCCATCCACGCCATCATCGTATCATCATGTCATCATATCATCATATACATATATATATAACGTGTCCCGGCCCTCTAGTGAGGGACTCGGTGAATAATGCGTTTTGGAGTTGTGCACTGAATACGTGTCTGCCCGAGACTCGGTGAAAGAAATAATAATGGTTTATACGAGCAGAGTAGTGAGAAACCATATGCATATAAATCATCTTTAAGACTCTATAGATAGTAGACAAATCAACGCTCGAGTATCAAATGATAGTCATGTTAAATCCGTTCTATATGCCATTAGGACTGCGTTAAAGAGAATCTTGGGGATCGTAGACATGTATCAAACCAATCCGAGCCCGCCCCTGAAAGTTACGGGCATTATTCATTATAGGATCCTCTACGTACGTATCAAAGCAATCCGAGCCCATTTATGAAAGTTAGGGACATTATTCAACATAGAATCCTTTAGGAACAAGAACTCTTTATGCAACATTTACTATCCAATCACACAAAAGACACAAGGACTATAGCTCGACTATAATAGGAGTGTTAACATCAAGAAGTGAATAAGAATCGTAGACATGCTCGGAACTTAAGAATGGAGTTACCCCGAGGCTCGTATCGCATCTTACTTACATCTAAGACATGCCAAAAGAAAGAAAGGGTAAGCTTTACATACCTTGTCCGCTTCCTAAGCTAATCAGAACTTAAGTCTCGAGCTTTCCAAGATCTACAATAACGTCATTAGACACCAAAAATTAGCTATAGGTACTTAGGAATCCAATCCTAAGCTAGCACTTTATTTATAGAAATTTGGGCAGCATTTCCTTTATAAATTCAACAACCCCGAGAATTCAACTTGGCCAAATCATCAACAACAATACCAACAACCATACTAACAACATCCACAAGTAATTCAAAACGTATTCTAACGTTAGTAATTCCTTTCTACATAATTCGACGGCATTTCATTTACATTTAAGTCAACCACATAAAATCAAGCCAACACTAATGGTCACACGTTCAAGTACTAATCTGAGACCATTCAAACAAGACTCGAGAACACTTCAACCAATCCACACAATATTCAAAATAGCCCAACCAACTTACAACATAACCCGAAACCTCCAAACTTAATAATAACAACAACAACACATTCCTCTCTTCCAAGTTCATGAACTATACCAACAATCCACACGTTAACAACTTCATTCTCATAAATACAAGAAATTATATTAAAATCACATTAGCTTCTAAAACAGCCCACAAACGATTACAACTCCAACTTGAATCATTAAACCTTCATTTGCATCATAGAATCCACAACAACAACAACCCAAAAATACTAAATAACATTAGTTCATCATTCCTACACAACACAACACCTACACGGCTCAACACCAACACATATGATTCCATGAATTTCATTCATTTCTACATACTACAACATGCACAAACCATCCATAACATATGAAAAAGAGATTAAACCTTACCTTTACCCCTTAACTTCTCAACTTGGCTAGGGTTTGTAAGTTGCAAAAATGGATGGTTTGATTGCTCCAACAACTACTCCATGTTAATAAGGACCTTCCAATTGGTTGAAAATCTAGAAGAAAATTATTTTTTTGATCAATATTCAAGGCACCATGTTCGGCTAGCCATGGCCGAATATGTCTCCAAGTTTCTCCAAGTTTCTTGAATTGTGAAAAATGATGAATTGTGTCTTGCTTTGTCATCACTTATCTATTTATATAAATAGCCCCTTCAAATATAAGGTGGACACATGCCCCCCCTCATGGCTTAAGACAATCAAAATTAGCCAAGCCATGGTTGGTACCTCACACAAGCCACACGGCCACTTGTGGCTCTTTCATGAAATATTTTTTTCAACTTCTAGCCCCTAATTTTCCTTAATATTTCCATCCAATAAAATTTATAAGCAACTTTTATTTGATTAAAACAAAATCGAAAAATAGCCTTGAAATAGTCTTCCTTAACTTATCACGTCTAGCTCGAATATTCCAATGTACAAAATACGGGATATAACATCGTGGTTTCTCTCCAAGTGAAGTATATCCATCCAAAGTATCCTTGCATGTGGTTGTTGAATAACTTAAAGGAAAGGAGGAAGAAGAATATGAAGCTCAAACATGGATTTAATGATATTCTTAAATAGTAACTTGACTTGAGTCATAATTCTTAGTATGCTATGAGTATAAGTTTGTTGTGGATGATACTAATGACGTTGAGGAAGTAGTATATGTGAACGAATGTGGTGTTGTGTTGTATTTATGGTTATGAATGACTTTGAAAAGGAGTTTTGAGGATTGAACAATGTTTAACTTGAAAAAGTCTATTGATTATGGTATTATGGGTGTTGCTATTGATGTTTGGGAGTTGTTTATTATATGGAGAAAGTTGTCGAAACAAAGGAAATGCTGCCCAATTTTCGTTAGCTCTTAGTCGCTTTAGTTTAGACTTAAGCATGTTTTAAATGATCTAATTTAGTACGAATTCTCTTGAATGTAGAGTTGTGAGCTTGGAAGGAGAACGTTTAGTCGTTAAGAAGACGTAAAGGTATGTTAAGGCTAGTCCCTTTCTTTCAAAGGCATGACTTCTATATTATGATTTCCTCTCTATGTTTCCATGACCTTCTTACATCCCAAAAGTTGAAAGTTAAAGGTTCTTAATAGCATCTTATGGGAGAGAGATAAGATGTGTTCTATGATAATGATGATCTTGATTTTATTTCGAGAGATTCCAAAGCTTATGAATTGGTGCTATTATGAGCTTAATGATCTTATTTCATGGTTCCTTGATGTTATTCATTATTGGCCAGCTCACCTCATGATACTAGTTCCTTCAAGGTGAGATATAGTGATGATGATTGTTCCATAATATAATCGGAGGTTACCGACCTTACGTCACTCCGATAGAGTTGTAGCTTTCACTTGAGCTCTCATGCATGCTTTATGTTATGTATATGTATGGTTACACCGTGCCTATTTGGCCAGACAGACATCACTACGATGGGCGTAGTGAGCGGCTATAATGATAATTACACCGTGCCTAGTTGGCCAGGCAGACACCACTAGTGGGCGGCATGAGATGGTTACCCCAAACGGGGGAGGCTCGGACGTGGGCTAATGATGATCACACCATACCTACATGGTTGGGCAGTTTATGTATATATATATATATATATATATATATATGATATGATGTTGTTTTAATATAAAAGTTAGCATGCATGACTCCACCTTAAGAGGCAATCAGTTAAAGGTTACTCCTTCATCTTGTGCTCTCTTATTTCTTTATTATGTTGTTATACATGCCTTACATACTCAGTATATTGTTCGTCGCGTCCTTTCTTTTATAGCCACTGCGTTCATGCCTGCAGGTAGACAGGGAGACGACACAGACACCTAGGAGCTTTATATGCAGATATTCAGGAGCACTCTACTACTCCGGAGTTGTCGCTTATTGGTATATTCTTTTGTGCACATATTGGGGCGTGGCGGGGTCCTTCCCATCCTTATGATTTCAGTACTTTATTTAGAGGCTCGTAGATACATATATGTGGGTAGTAGTTGTCTTATGATCTCTTTAGTATATGTTTTATATATCATTTTGTAGCCTCATGGGCTTGTATATTTATATATATGTTTCGAGGAGTAGTTGAGGACTGTCCCACGTTAAGTGTTGCTTTGAGAATTGTATTAACTCAGGATGAGACAGATAATAAAATGAAGGGTGGTGCTCGGTAGCCTAGCTCCGGGTACCCGTTATGGCTCTCTAGTTGGGTCGTGACACTAAGTCCATGGATCATGAACGTATCTTAGTTAGGAGGTACGAGGTGTTACATGTGTGATATTGCACTTGTACTTAGTTATTACATTGTGATTACGATACAGTTGTCTCTCACTTATCTTGATATTATCAGAGCTAGAGGAAAGGATTTGACTTGATATTAATATTATGATATGTGTCCATGTGTCGCATGATTAGGATTGATATGATACACGTGATATTACAATTTTGCATTGTATTCATCCTCATTTCAATGATACATTGATATTACCTGTGATAGGTGTTGATGATGATAAGTGAGAAGGAAACATCCATGATTCTTGAGACATATTTGATTGCATAGCCATCTCTGGGCTGTGTACGGAATGCCCAGCAGTGTGGTTGGTGTTGTGGAGTCATCTCTGGGTTGTGTCCAGAGTGACTGGTACATGGACTTTGCGGGTCCCCTATGGGTCATGACTATCGAGCTGTGGACGTATTCCTTCTGTAGTATGTATGTACGGAGATAATATTTGGTCAGTGCATTACATAGCATCACATCTCACTTGCATTGCATTCTTATCATTGTATGATACATTTCCTCTTAATTCTTTGGTTGATGATCCATTGAGTTGTTGCATAAGGTATTTACTTATAGACTTGATGAACTCGAGGTTTAGAGACTTTCACCTGGGCTGTGACTTGATACTACTATACTTTTAGTTATTGTTCTTAGACTGTGTTGTGTTTGTAGCTGATTGTGACCATGACTATTCTTCATTTTCTTCCTTTATATATGTTAGCTAACTGTTGTTGGCCTATGATACCTACCAATACATAGTGTTTGTATTGACCACCTTACTGCATTCTTCAGAGTATGTGACAGGTTCCACATCCACTCCTCGCAACTGATCCCTAGGCTTTGCTGTTGAGTGTCTAGGGTGAGCATGTTTGATGGATCCACAGCCCAGAGACTCCTCCTTTATACTTATCTTTTCTTGCATTCTGAGATAGTATTTGTATTTTGAGACTTTGTATTATTCTAGACTTGTAGTTGATTAGTAGTGGCTCTTGTACTGTATTCAGACTAGTTCCTTGGGGATTGTTTTAGTATGGTATTCCACACTTATTTATATTTATTAGTTATACTTATTTATATTTATTAGTTAGACTTCTATTTATTCTGTTCTATGTACTTTATTGTTGTTAGATTAATGATTAAGGGATGGGTTCGCCTACCAAGGTGTGAAATGGTAGGTTGTCACGACCTAACTAGAAGGACATGATGGGCATTCAGATCTAACTTACCGAGCACCATAAGACGTTCATGCATTACATAATCATACCCGAGTGTGGGCCATGATGCTAACTGATAGATATCATAAACTGAGAAGGACACAAGCCCAAAATATATTTATATATATATACACGTAATCAAAGTAATATCAAGTATACAAGCCGACAAGGCTGTCAAATGTTGATACAACAAAATGAAGACTGAGATGGCCATAGAATATCTAACTGTGTATATCTGTCTACGAGCCTCTGCTAGAGTGCAAAACATAATAAGGATGGGACAGGACCCCGCCATACCCATATGTACACAAAAGAATCATACCAAGCTAAATGGAAACTACAGAACAAGTGGAGTGCTCTAATACAAGCCATGAGAAGGCAGCCTAAGGGTCTGAACCGTCTTCCTGTCTACCTACAGGCATGAACGCAGCGTCTACAAACAAAAGGATGTTAGTACAAATAATGTACCGAGAATGTAAGGCATGAAGTTAAGAAGCACTTTATTATTTTTAACTTTCGCATTACTTTCTTGAAAAACGTTTGATGAATTGGGGATGGTTCGCCTACTGAGGGATAGTGTAGGTACGATCATGATCTGTGAAATGGGTCTTGACAAAACCCCATCTAATGACTTGAACTAGGAATAGGATATTTAACTTGAAACTAAAATGGGTGTTCACATTTTCACATTCTAAGACTTGAAAAAGCTTAGTAATGAAATTTACTAATTTGGTTGGAAAACTTTTGGTAAACATAAAGTAATCCATTGTTTATTACATCAAGGCAAATAAGTGAGTTGAATCGATACCCAATAGCATTACTTTCCATTTGGTACCAAAATCCTAGTCCTTTTACCAATCAACTATTACACCCCGTACTCTTATGTTAGAATTTGTCTTAAGTGAATCAATATGAGACACAGAGTTTAAGAACCTTTATAAAGATAATGATGGGTTAAAATGCAAAGGAAGTACCATAAGGGTTGGAAGTTAAACGAATTAAAAATGTTATGACCTGTACTTTTGGGGTTAAAATGGGATTGCTTAATATTCTAAGGAGGTCGTGTTAAAAGGTACTTGAATCATATAATATTCGTATGTTAAGTTTTGAAGTTACGCTAGTTGTAAAATAAAAGTCAGTGAAGGTTATCGCAAGTTACATTCATAATTTTACTGAAATTTGGGTCTAACATTACTGTGCTTTTCTCCAAATACTTGGAGTTACGGGGTAATCCACCCATCAAATTAAAGGTCTACAAGTCTAGGTTTTAACGGGTCATATCTGGTTGCCGGGTTGGTTAAATGTTGTTAATGAAAATAGTAATTCATTATTCTTAACAAAAGGTCCTGGAAACTTTTTGGTTAAACCATTCGTCAATGCGACATAGGAGTAGATAGCTATTCGCATTTTCGTGAGACTGTGAAGGAAGCCCCTTTTGGGACCCACTTAGGCGTTGGCCGACCTTGGAACATTTTATAGTGGTTGGAAGGCTTATTTTTGGTCTCTTTTGACCAAGATCAGTTCCCACACTCTCTCAACACGTCTCTAACCGTTCTCCAAGGTGGTTTTACCTAAACCTAACCTCAAAAAGCTAGTTTAAGTGAAGAAAAATGTTTCCATGGTGTTGTGATGGCTCTGAGGGTGCTTGTAAGCTAAGGGAAGCTCTGGTTCCATGTTTTTATGACTATTTAAGTAAGCATAACACCCTATTGCTTGTGCTTAAGCTTATCTAGGTGTGGTTAAGTTGTTTGGGGTGAAGAATCTATAAGATAGTACTTGAAATAGCATAAGTTGTTATCTTTTGTTGGACTATTTTGGGGTAATATATGTGACTTCTTATGGTTGAAAATTATGGAAAATAGCTTGGTTATTGTGGTTGTTGTTGTTGTTTTTGTTCTGCTTTTATTTATTTGTGTTGGTTATGAAGATGGTATTATAAGTTATAAGGAAGTGGCCATATAACACCTAGAAGTTGTTTATGTTGCTGTTAACTCTTGTTGGGCTGATTGATGTTACTTTTAATATGGATATAAGACTGGAATGTCATGTCAATATATATGTTTATATGCTGGACATGTTTATGGTGTTGTAAGTATGGGGGAGATGGGAAAAAGAGTTGGATTTTGGTTCCAATCCGAGTTTGCCGCTCATAGTGATAAATAGTAGTTTCGTTGGTGACGTTTGTGCACTTGTTGTTTTGTAGATTGATTTGTGTTGTTGGGTGTGTTGTGGTGTCTTTTTTATATATAGTTTAAGGTTGTATGTGTTATTGTTATGGACTTGGGAAAGTAAGGAAAACAAGGGATATGTTGTTAGATTTTATATAGAATGAGCTTGCCGCTCGACAGGGGATTGTTAAACTACTCGTTATTAATGTTAGCACCCTTCTTGTTGGTTGTAGACTTAGGCGTGAAGGATGCTGACTCCGGCTTGATATGTCGTGGTTTGATATAAGGTATGTTAAGGCACCTTATTTCTTTCTTTTGGCATGACTCCGAACGAACAAAACGTAAATGAATGATATTCATAAACGACTCGACTGTAAGTAGTTTAGAAGCTCATGTTCATTGTCTTCCATGATGTATTTTTGATTCGTATTGACTCTAAGTAGTTTAGAAGCTCATGTTCATTGTCTTCCATAGTTTAGAAGCTCATGTTCATTGTCTTCCATGATGTATTTTTGATTCGTATTACATTGATCTTTGATTCCTTATGAATTGTATGTTGATGGTATTTTTTTCTTCTTATGAGATCATAAGTTGACGAGTTAGCTCACATAATGTACTCGGTGGTTTACCGACCTTATGTCACTCCGAAATTGTTCAAGATGTCTTTTC
The DNA here is from genome assembly GCF_029784015.1 of Lycium ferocissimum. Lineage (NCBI taxonomy): Eukaryota > Viridiplantae > Streptophyta > Magnoliopsida > Solanales > Solanaceae > Lycium > Lycium ferocissimum. Next base: position 53,858,136 of record NC_081344.1, read on the forward strand.
ACATGTCACTCATGCATTATATATATATATATATTGTATGTATTGTCACAGCCCAACCGAAGGGCCATGACGAGCACCCGGAGCTAACCTACCGAGCACCTCTTACCATGTCCTCTTTCACCTCTTGGCCTGGGGCATCTGGTGGGGGGACTGGGGGTGCTAGAGCTGGAGCTGAGGCTCCTTCATGCTCCTCTGAAGCAGGCGGTGAGTGAGAGAACCGAGATGGAACCTTATTATGAGACTCACCCTCCTCTATATCTATCGCCGGTACCTACCATTCTCCTACCGACATTACCTGCCTTGCCATTTTTGGGCCGTCAGAATTTTTCTCTTTACTAGCATCTCTGAAAACATAACACACGGTTAAGAAAGAGGGAAATTCTTATATCATGGCTCTATCGAACGATCTATGATGAGGAAGAAGGTCATTCATCAAGCTAAATGCCTCGTGTTCTCCTGTTTATAAGTGTGGCGCGTTTCACACCCATACACCCATAAACAAGACTCTACTGGACACGACTCCTAGATACACCCTAGGACGAACTTTTCTGATACCGCTTTTGTCACAGCCCAACCGAAGGGCCATGACGGGCACCCGGAGCTAATCTACCGAGCACCTCTTAACATGTCCTTATGATCACATCTAGGTGAGCCACATGGCTAATCATAATTACCATGCGCCAAATCACACGAATTTCAACGGAAGTAGGCGCCTTTATATAAACATCGCTGACTATCCCATATATACACAAGCCGGCAAGGCTATCAAAATGATATACAAAATATGAGCCGACAAGTTTGAAAGATATCTAGCTATACACAACTGTCTACGAGCCTCTACGCAGAGTATGTAATATCATAAAGATGGGACAGGATCCCGCCATGCCCATATGTACACAAAATAATAGTACCAACTACTGCAGCTCCGAAATCGATGGAGCTCTTCCAGGAAATCTCTGATGAAGCAGCCTAAGGGTCGAGTCTGTCTCCCTATCTACCTGCGAGCATGAACACAACGTCCACAAACAAAAGATGGTCAGTACGAACAATCTACTGAGTATGTAAGGCATAAGCAGTAACGTGATAAAAACATGAAGGATAACATAAGATAGAAAGGCCATTTATACCTCTTGAGATGTTCATCATACTTAACCTTTCTCTAAAGAAAACCTGCCATACATATAATAATAATACCATACCCGACCATGCAGGTTCGGTGTCATCCATACCCAGCCATAAAAAGGCTCGGTGTTATCCGTAGATCAACCATCATAGGATGAGATCAATGGTATCATAAGATTATCAAGAACTATGAGCTTTAGCACTTCTACGAATGGAGTCATCATGGAAGACATTATGAATTTCATGTATAGGTTCACAACAATGGAATCATGCCTTAAGAAAGAAGGGTTGACCTTACATACCTTTATGACTTCTTAACTACTTAACGTTCTCCTCCAAAGCCTGAAAAATCTACATTCAAGAGGGTTCATACCAAGGTTATGTCTCAAAGACACTCTTAAATTAAAACTAGTATAATGTGCGAACTAGCGAAAATTGGGCAGCATTTCCCCTATTTCATCTACTTCTACCAAATTCCAAAACAACTCCCCATCAATAATAACATCATCAACAATACCATAATTAAGAGACTTCATTCAAGTTATGCTCCATTCAATCCCCAAAACCCATTTTCATAATCAACCCATAACAATAATTTCAAGAAAACTCCATATACACTTGTATACAATGCTTCCTCATCATCATTATTACCACTCATAGCAATATTATACTCATAACATGCCAAAAATTATAACTTAAGTTAATTTTGTAGCTCAAAATATCCTCAAACTCATATTTGAACTCTCCTTTCATTTTCCTCCTTCAACCAAATTGTATAACAATCAAACAACCTTAACTACATGCAATGGATGTAAAAACTTACCTTAATCACACAATAACAAGCCTTGGATCAACTTACCCCACTAGAGTGAAACCTCCAACTTCAACACCAAAGAAATTCTTGAGCTCCACAAACCCTAATAAGCTTTCTAGCACTTGAATCTCTTGATCTTCTTGGGTTTGGTATGGATTAGTACATAGACTTGGGGAAAGGGTTTTGGAGAGATCTAGGGTTTGAAATGGGTAAAAATGAAATATATAAAGTTTCACTTAAAATCCTGCCGACAACTTTGACGGCCATTTTGACAGACCGTCAAACATTCTGCAGTCCGTCAAATGGACCGTCAAATAGTCCAACCAAACAGACCTCTCTGTGACCATTTTATGGTGGAGGCTCCACCATTTAACGGGCTTTCAAACATCCTACGGTCCATCAAATGGACCATCAAAATGCCCTTTCGGTAAACTTGCTCTCTTTGATTCGTTTGACTACCAATCCTTATGGAACCTTCTTGGAACTTGTGTGAAACTTCATTAACCATATAAGGGGCCCTATAGCTCCCCCCTCAAGGCATTACTAAATGAGGTACAACTCAAATGATGCAAAATCTTCCCAAAACATGACTCAAATTCCAATTCCTTCGACGAACTCACTTCCACCGATTCATATGACTCCAAAACCTTAAGGTACGCACCTAAAGTTATCAAATACCCTCCTTAACCTTACAAGGACTTCATGTCTACTTTAGGCTTGCATTATTCTACTCATAATGCCACGATACGAAATTTTCAAGATGTAACATGTATGTATCAATTTTATGACACCTAGCCGAACTATACCCAGCCGAACTATAGTCGATCGGGTATGGCACCTATTGTACACACCACTGTAGTTGGGTACGTTATGATATGTTACCCCCAAAAAGCGGCTTGATTATGATGATGCAGCCCCACAGAGTGTCTTATATATATGTATATGTTTTTAAATGAAAGCATGCATGTCATACGCCCTCAGCGACATTCAGAGTTACAAGTTGTCACTTCTTTATCTTTATTTACATTACTGCTTTTACTTATGCTTTCCTACCTTACATACAAGGAACTTTATGCTTACTGACGTCTTTTTTTGCTTGGGGACACTACATTTTATGCATGCGCAGTCCCGATAGACAGGTTGACGATCCTCATCGGTAGGTTATCAGCTCAACAGAAGGTGTTGGTGCTCCACTTGCTCCGGATTTGTCTTTTGAGTCGATATGCTTATGGGTATGATGGGGCCCTATCCCGATCTTATGATATTTACGTACTCTCTAGAGGTTTGTAGACTAATGTCCTATGTATAGAAGTTTGTACGGCCCCGTCGGCCTGTATGTCCTATGTATTCACTTATGTATGTCCTTTTGGGTAATTTATTTATCATTCAATAGTCTCTCATGCTTCGTAAGATTATCATATGATGGCCTTCATGACCACTTGTATACGCTAGAATGGTTATTGATTTACGTTATGTTGGTCCTCGGTAAGTAAGGCCCAGGTGCTAGTCGTGTCCCTCCGGTTTGGGGTGTGCCATCAACAATTGGATTCTCTAAGAAATTAGTGTTACAATTATCCCCTTTACCTAGAAATCTAAACTAATAATTTATTACACTTAACAGGAATATTTCTCCATTGTATTCTTTATGGGGTTCGACCCCAGCCTCGTTGGATTCTATATTTGAACAATGACCATTTTATACCTATTTAAAAGGTGTAATTTGAGCATATCGTGTTGCTTTCTCATACTCTTAATGTGGTTTAGTTCAAGGAACAAGTGTCTCAACTGTGACAAAGATACTAAAATAACTTCACCTATATGAATTAAAAAAAAGAAAAGAAAGTGGTGCTGCTTCGATTGACAAGTGGAGTTAATCTCATAAAGGTTCATGAATTTTGGATAGCACATGGCCATAAAAGTGCTAAGTATGTTTGAGTGGAAAGCACGAATGAAATGTTTATATGTATAATGTCATCAATATTATCACAAGAAAGAACATTTTCAAAGCTATTATGGTACATGAGATTTTGATTTCGTCTTGTGACATTGTATTAAGGTAATATTCAAATCGAAAGACATATTACTCTATGCGTGAACATAACTTGATCTTTGAGTCCTAATTTATATTTAAATAAGTGGGGGATTGTTAGAAATTATTTAAATTAAATTAAATATTTTAAATCAAAAGGTGCCTTTCAAATGAAAAGGCACTTTCATTCTTTGGTTACCAATAGTTCTATTTAAAGACAGCTTCTTCTGATTTCTAACGTTATCTTTTACTGAGAATCCTTCTTTACGACATTCTTCAAAATACTCTCTCTTATCCAATTCCAAAAGATCAAGTTGAGAATTCTTGCTTTCCTAGATGAATTTCTTCACTATTTGCTTAGTGCAGAAATTCAAAGGCTTATCATATCCACTAAAACTATTTGCTTCCAATCCCATAGCAATCTCGTAGAGGAGAGGGAGAAAATATCGTTCTTAGGAAACCGTTTCGCACGTTTTTCAAGCCTTGCAATCGGTGTTGGTTATTCATATTGTCAAACCTTCGTCTCAATGTTCTTCGTCATATAATTTTTGTGTTCTTGAATAAGCTTTTCCAACAAAATCTGCCAAATTTTGTAGAGCATCATCTTTCATATATATTTTAGGGATAAGGCACCATTACCCCCCTGAACTATACCCGAATTTGCTACGACACACCTTACTTTTCCCAGGGTCCTATTACCCCCCTAAACTTATTTAAAACGAATAATTACTCCCCAAAAGCCGATGCCCACTCATACGGGAGAGTGACATACACTCCTGCCATACATGTGTATTTATTTGTTTTCTTCTTTTTTTTTTAATTTTTTCAGCTTACGTGTCAATTTTTTTTAAAATAAAAATAAAAAACTGAATTTTTATTTAAAAAAAAGAGTTTTAAAACCCGTCTTTTTTTTTTAATTTGAAAATTTGATTTTTTTTAAACCCATTTAAAAAAAAAAAAAAAAAAAAAAAACATGGATTAAAAAAATGAATTTTATTTTAAAAAAAGGATTTTTAAAACCCTTTTAAAAAAAAATTAAATTTTTTTTTTTTTTTTAAAACTAGCTTTTTGAAAAAAAAAGAAAATTGAAAAATGATTTTTTTTTTTTAAATATGGAAAAATGGATTTGTTAAAAATATGGAAAACTTGATTATTTTTTTAAAATGTCTTAAAAATCTTGATTTTCATGATTTCATTTTCTTAGACACTTTTATTTTTCAAATAAAAAAAAAGTGTTTCAAATTTTCAAAATGTGAAAAAAACTCGAATTTTTATAAAATTTTGAAAAAATTAATTATTTTCTTAACATGTTTTTTTTTAAAACTAAATGTGGAAGACTAGATTTATTTTCAAATTTTAAGAAAATGCAGATTTTTAAAAAAAAAATTAAGTTTTCCCCTTTTTATGTTTTCACTCTCTCAAAGAGAGTGAAACACACTCTTTTGCCACATCGGCTAGTTTAATTATTCCGTTTTAAATAAGTTTAGGGGGGTAATAGGGCCCGGGAAAGGTAAGGGGTGTCAGCAAAAGGGTATAGTTCGTGGGGTAATGGTGCCTTATCCCTATATTTTACATGGTGTGATATTCATTTTGTACTGAAAATCCTCACTTTTTTTTTTTTGTAGCAGTTGATATTGTACGCATTGTAAAAAAGTATGGTAAGTTCTACATCAGATTCTCATGGCCACGTAGGGATCAACGAGAAGATAATGGGTTTACTTTTACCTTTGCTTGTTGGTGAATCCCCATATCATTGTACTCTCTCCCATCTCTCCTTTCCCTACCCCCTATGTAAAATAAAAATAAATAAATGAAAGTTTCTCATGGCCACGAGCAATATATATCCATATCAATATCACGTAGTCATGAGAACTGTATACTTTATGTGTTATATTAAAGTATGTTACTGTTTTATGAAACGAAACATGCATTCTAATAAAATTGCGGTTTTTAAATGATGTTCTTAAAAAAATAATCGAAAATTTACCAAATTGTATCGATATTGAAGAAAAATAAAATGGTTGATATGATTTTTAAAAATTTACTTTTTTCCAAAAATTAATATGATAGAATCTTTCAAAAATAAGGGGCTCCTACGATTGACACTCCTCTTACGCAATAGTGACACAGGGAGTCTAAAGCCAAATTTGCTTGCTACCAAATTATCCCAATTGTATACAAATAAAAGAATTGTAAAATTAGCAATGAAAGCCAAACATGAACGATGTAACCAATAAGCACATAGTGGCAATGAAAGCCAAACATGAACGATGTAACCAATGAGCACATAGTGGCAATGAAAGCCAAACACTCCGTTTCAAGTTATGCGACAATCTTTTTTTCCAGACCGTCCAAAAATATGGTGTATTTCTATATTTAATAACAATTCATCTAGTTAAACAAATTCCTATGAATTATTTTAGACCATAAATTTAAAAAATATTTCTTTATTTTTTAAATTTTACTCAGTCAAACCTATGTCAAACACCATCGTATATTCGTATTGCAACATGGACGAAGGAAGTCCCAAGGGAATCTTGTGTGGCTATTCCAATATTCCCTAGTAAGTTTCGACAAAATCCAATGCTCTTCACCCTCTATATATAATATAATCCAACACCTTTCCCTAGTATTAAATTGTCTCTCTTTCTAGTCATTTAAAGAAATTGTTGTTTGGTTGAAGGGATCATGAAGTTTGGAAGGATCTTAATGATTTTGATGACCCTTATAGAACAGACTCTACCTGATTGGAAGGGCAAATTCTTGTCTTATAAGGATCTCAAGAAACAATTGAAGATGATTGATCATCCTAATAAACGCCAAAAATTAAATGATGATGATGGAAAAGAGGTGAATGATTTTGTGAAGCTTTTGGAGGAGGAAATCGACAAGTTCAACACTTTCTTTATTGAAAAAGAAGAGGTTTATATCATTCAATTGAAGGTATCTTTTCCTTATCCTCAGTATTCTTGATTTGTATTGCTGTAGATTTGACATTTCCCTAAAACTAGTTAATTTCAAAATTAATAATTAAAAACAAGAAAAACTGAACAGATTGGTATGAAAAGTATCCATATAAGAGAATATCCATTAGTTGGGATTATGTTTTAGTCATTATTTTTGTATGCTAGTGGTGGTTTTGGTTTTAGGAACCCCTAATTTGACCCAATACAATCTATCTAGATGGCCCTGATGGAGCAGTGAATGTTGACAATTTGCAATTGTGGTCAGCAGTGTTTTAAAAAGCGGGGCGTTTTACTTAGCATGGGGAAAAACATGAAATCAATGACAAGTGAAGATGTAAATTTCGGCTGCATATATTTTTAAAAGAAATGTTAAGTGATATTCACCCACACGGTGTTCTTAAATAGCAAATATGCAATACTATGCTTGTTATTCGAGTTACTCTCAATCTTCTTATTTCTATAGATGAAAAAAACTACTATTAAGTATCATTCATTTATGAAAGAATTATGAGGGTCAACAGAAGTTAACTAAGAAATTTGACACATAATTTGTATAAGAATTGTTAGGCGAGCCCCGAGCATTGGGCGTTAGGCATGTTTAGGGCGTATAGTCGGTCGTGTAGGGCGTAAGCCTCACAGAACTAAGCCCCACATGTGAGCCTCGAGGCATTTTGCAAGTACCCCACCCCGGGGTGAGTCCCAAAACTGCATAGTGTCGGTCTAGTGTCATAATACGGGTTCAGTGGTAGAAAATTTGGGATTTGGGATCCACTTAATGGGCTATTAAGCTTGTTCAGATGATATACTCAGCAAACAGGGTATATCTATTTCTCTTCTACATGAGGGTTTTACTGATATTTAACTGGGAATTATATCCTTCTGCTTTGTAAAACCACTTGATAACTAAGCCACAAGCTTGCTTGTGTCAATTGGCTTCACTACATCATGATACGTAGCCAATATTTTTACTTTTTAATTTTGATCTTACATGTATAAATAGTAATTATTTCACGAAGTGTCAGATGGCACCACCTTGATAAGGTGTTCCAGCACCCTTGTTGATCTTTAAAATATTTTCCCTCCTCTTCTTTGGAATTTTGTTGCTGAAGCATTACATCATTCTTGGTAGTTGGTTCTTTTTGATTTCCAATTATCTTAGTTTAATTCAGGTGACTTTTGTCTTTATGTTAAGCAGAGAAGAAGGAAATCTGTTTATTTGGATATGCATTTACATTTCATTGCGGACATCTTTTTCATACCATAATTGCTGAAGCAGAATTAACCAGAAGATAAAAAGAAATAAGATTTTGTGTTATGCATTTAGGATCAGCAGAGTCAGAAATATGGGTATCCGGTACATTTTTTGTGCGACAGATGAGTGTGCATGTGCCATGTTACTTCAATACTATTCTTTATGGTCTAAATTTCTCTGATGGATTTTTACTAGGCAATGTGTCTTGATAGCAGAGAAATGCCAATCAAGTCCTTTTTATTAGATTTATGGTGGAGTATGGGGGACTATGAGTGAAATAAATTTACCCCATGATGTCACGTATATAATATAAAATTTAGCATTTGTACTTCATCGTTCACCTATATGGCTTCATGTTATCGTGCTTTTGCTTTGTTTTGAATTTTAACTTATCAAATTTATGCATGATAATTTTTTTTTATTGTTTTGGCAATTGCAGATACTCAGAGATAGCTTTGTCGAGATTAGAAGTTCTGAAGAGTTGATGAGAGTAGGCAGAGACCTAGTGGATCTTCATGGACAGATGGTTCTATTAGAGAATTACAGTGCTCTTAACTATACAGGTACTCAGGCATTACTATTTTTGCTGACAACAATAAGAAGTATCACTAAACTGAAAGCATGGTGCATATGAATAAACTTCTGTGTAGATATCATGCTTTAATAATGTACTTTCTAATCTCGCTCAAAAATTGTTCTAAAATGATAAGCAGTCGCTGCAAATATAACCTGGCTTATGAGTCCAGGGTGAATCCCATAGAGAACAATGTTAACTTTCAGTCAATTAATTCCCAAGTTAACAAGTTGAACACAATGAGCAATTACTATTGAGTTTTCTAAATATTAACTACTAATTGAATTAAAAATAAATAAGCAGAAGCAAAACTACAAGCAGTCAAAGTCTAGAGAATCCACGGATGATAAAAAAGCATAGGATAATGATTTTCCCAATTGTGGGTAAGGTTTGCGTACATTTTACCCTCCCCAGACCCCACATTGTGGGATTTCACTGGGGATGTTGTTGTTGGGAATGAATGCATACGTGTTCCCTCTAATATCACTGAATTTGTTTCCCTTGGTTGTGAGTTCTTCAATCACTGTTAGTATCTCCCGTTTAATAGCATTAATATCCTAGAATTTATTTTCCGGAATTAACTCTAGCTAGTGAATCAATCAACTCACAAAAATCACGACAAAGTAGAGTTATCCCTAAGTTTCACTTTTAAATTTAGTAATCAATTCCTTGATTATTCGGAAGTGTCGTTCAACAACTACCTAATCTTATAGTCTTTTCCAAGTAAGACAACATATAACGGCGCGTTCAATTGAGAGCTCTTCAATTAAACAGCAATTAACATATAGTTGAACAAAGGGAACAAAAACGCCAAGATTAATAGGAAACAGAGTCAAAGAATTCAACCAACAAAAGGTTCCATCAAAACCTTAGATAAAGAGTTTAGCTTCTCATGTTCAAAGCAATAACGGCAATAAGATAATAAAAATCATGATTTAAGTAAAGAGATTGACAGAAATTGAGTCACGATGATAGACATGTTGAAGATTCCTCTCCAGTGGTGAAAACCATCGTTTCTCACCTTCCAGTGCGTTGCGCTGTCACTTTCCTTTCCCAGAAACAAAAGATAACATGAGTTACGAGAATTGTCCTATTTATACCATGGGCTTAATTAAAACTTGCGCAAAAGCTGAACTGCGGCTCCCCAGATTGCTATCTGTGATTTGATTTGTGACTCACAGAATTTTCTTCAAATTTTCATTTTCCTGGACTTTAATTTCGCTCTTAGGGATTAAGTTTATCTTTTACCGATTCTGCTTGGGAGTTTGATTTGGCTCAATCTTCGCTGCTTCAAGCAGCACTTCGCGTTCCGCGATTCAAAACTACGGTTCACATTCTTCCTTAGCTGATAGCAGTTCTCAGTTTAACTCCAAAGCTGCACAATTGTGGCTCCTTTTGATCCTCTTCCTTCTTTCCATCTTCTTAACTGCAAATCAGTTGCAACCTAAAATTATGCAACTTGTATAGGAATCTAGCCATATTTATCACTCAAGGACAAAAAAAAAAGTTCACTTAAAGATTTAGATAAGTTGGTAAAATCCCAACTTATCACTCTTGAACAAGTTTTTCTTGTACTATAGTACTCTATTTATCTCGTTAGTCATGAAAATAATGTGAACAGAGTTCTTTTTTTTAGAGGGCGCGTTGGTGAAGTTCTTTATGTAAATGATACATTTAAGGTTCAATGGTAGGAGATGTAGGGTATTAAAAACTAGTGTCTAAGAGAACGGAATCTCACTTTTGATGTGGCAGCTCATTCTTAAGTTTAAGGTACCCTCTCTTCTTATTTGTCAGTTGAATGTTTGAAATCTTTATTAAAGTGGAGCACACATCATTTCTTGAAACTGATCAAAGTGAGGCTGAAACTCTTTTAAAGTAGCTTTTGGAAGGACAATAACAACAAGAAGTTTGACTAACATATTCCAAGCTAAGCATAAAGCAAGCTGAACGTAGGCTTGTTCATTGATGATTTTGTTCTTGCAGCCTGACAATTAGAGAATGTCAATCTATTTAGTTTGAAAGAAAGCATGCTGACATTTCTGTGGCGGATGTAGAAAGAAACTGTAGAGGAATCCTTCATTGCATGAAGAAAGCTGTGGAGGAACCACTATCTGTAAAACCATGAGAGCCAGTAGTCAGTTAGGTACTTGGTAATGCGAGTTACTCCCTCTGACCCAGTTTATGCGACACGCTTTTCTTTGTTAGTCAGTCCCAGAAAGAATGACACTTTTCTATATTTAGTAACAAATTAATTTTAAACTTCCCATTTTACCCTTAATGAAATGATTCACAGTCCCACAAATATCTATGGACCACAATTTTCAGAGGTCTTTCTTTCATTCGTAAACTTCGTGCCCAGTCAAACACCTTCACATAAACTGGGATGGAGGGAGTATGTCATTTTCCAAGGTGGAAATGTCTGTAAAAGTTTATCGAAGAGCAACTGGGAAAAGGCACTACTTCTTCATGCAAAAGAATGAAGATAAAAAAAGAAAGTAAATGAATCTTTATTTCACAGTTGATTAATCATTTCCTGCGGTCTTTTTGTACAGAAATCTTGAAAATAGTTCTACAGGTTCCAATTGGTTGCCTGAGAGTTTGACTTGGCTCAATTCTCGCTGCTTCAAACACCACTTCGCTTTCCGCGACTCAAAACTACGGTTCACAATCTTTCTTAGCTGATAGCAGTTCTCAAGTTTAAGTCCAAGGCTGCACAATTCTGGCTCCTTTTGATCTGTTTCTTCCTTCTTTCCATCTTCTTAACTTCAAATCAATTGCAACCTAAAATTATCCAACTTATATAGGAATCTAGCCATATTTGTCACTTAAAGACAATAAAAATGCATGTAAAGATGCAGATAAGTTGGTAAAATCCCAACTTATCACTCTTCAACAAGGTTTTCTTGTACTTTAATACTCTATTTATCTCGTCAGTCATGGAAGTAATGTGAACAGGGTTCTTTTTCTTAGAGGGCGCGTTGGTGAAGTTCTCATTAGATGTTCAGTTTAAGCTAAGTTAAATCTCTCAATCTCATGTAAATGATGCAGTTAAGGTTTAATGATAGGAGATATATGTGCCACCATTTGACTAGGCACAGAGTTTAAGAAAGAAACGAGACTTATGAAATTTATGGTCCAAAACAAGCCTTGAATATATTTGTGGTTGTAAATCATCTCATAAAGTTAAATTGTTTCTAAATATAGAAAGGTAACATTCTTTTTGGGACAAACTAAAAAGGAAAGGGTGCCACATAAATTGGGACGGAGGGAGTACTTGGTAATGCGAATTACTCCCTTTGTCCCAATTTATGTGACACTCTTTCCTTTTTGGTCCGTCCCAAAAATAATGACACTTTTCTATCTTTAGTAACGATTTAATTTTAAACTTCTCATTTTACTCTTAATGAAATGATTTACAGTCAAGCAATTATCTATGGTTTGTTTTAGACCACTATTTTCAAGAGTTTTTATTTCATTCTTAAACTTTGTGCCTAGTCAAGACACCTTAATATAAATTTGGATGCAGGGTGTATGTCATTTTCCAAATTGCAAATGTCTGTAATTTGTCCATCGAAGAGCAACTGGAAAAGGCACTACCTCATGCAAAAAAATTAAGACAAAAGAAACTAAAATGAAGCTTTATTTCACATAGTCAATTAATCATTTGCTAGTCTTTTTGTAACAAAATCTTGAAATAGCAACTCTCAGTGTCAGGCATCATAAGCCTTGTATAGATCTTTTTATTTTTTAATGTGTTTAAATTCTAACATTGTATAGATCTTTTTAAATTCTCAATGATGGATATCCAGTAGGTAGCTACAGGTTCCAAGTGGGGTAATAAACCATAGATTAGTAGAGGACCTTTTGAATAAGTTTTATTAAAAGAACCTGAGGATTTGTAGTTCTTGAGCCAAGGGCTATCTAACTGTATTTAAGTGTAACCCTTGTAATCCGATTCTTTAGTAGAAACTGATTGGCATGTTTGTTCATTTTAAGCTTGTTCTATAGCTGATTGTGAATAGGCATAGATCAGATCTTTGTCTCTTATTTTGTTCGGAACTTCTGCTGGCTCCTTAAACTTTAGACTTCTTCCCAGGCTGCAATGTTTAAGCTTAGTGCTATTGCATCTGTACTTATTGGCCTAGAAATACGGGATGGTTCTCTTCAGCTACATCAATAACTGCATCACTGACATGATTAGGATATTATTTTCAGTTCTTTTATCATTTTCACATATTTTTCCGCTTCGGTTATAATGCTTTTTGCAGGACTAGTGAAGATACTAAAGAAGTATGATAAACATACTGGTGCTCTTATTCGCTTGCCTGTCATCCAAAAGGTGCTAGAGGAGCCATTTTTCAAAACTGATGTTCTGAATAAGCTAGTGAAGGAGTGTGAAGCCATGCTTAGTATCCTTTTCTCCCGAAACGAGCCATCTGAAGCACCAGGAGGTGAAGGAAGTAGTGGAGGAGGTAGTAGCAAAGTCGAAGATGCGGAAGAACTTGTAGAGATTAAAAACTGGTCTAAAGCACCAGGAGGGGAAGGAAGTATTAGAGGCGGAAGTAGTGGAGGAGGAATCGGTGTAGCTGAAGATCCAGAAGACCTTGCAGAGATTGAAAAGCCTTGTAAAACACCAGGAGGGGAAGGAAGTAGTGGAGTCAAAGATCCAGAAGAATTTGCCGAGATTGATAACATGGGAAACATGTACTTGAAACTTGCAAAATCAGCACTGAGTGTCTTGCAGGAAATCAGAAGTGGAAGTTCAACTGTTAGCATGTTCTCTTTGCCTCCAATGGAAAGGAATGAGGAATGAACTGCATGAGGTCTTGCAGCAAAATAGTGTTTTCTGTCATCTGTGACATGCTCTACATATTGGCGTGTTATACCTTTTTTGGAATTCAGGTGTTATTTATGTGTAAGTAATAAGTTCAGGTGCTGTGACTACGTCCTCAGGCCGTAAATAGGGTTTCGATTTCCAGAGTATATTATAGTATCTAGTAGAGATGTTCCTTATCAAGTGTTTGTGGCTCTAGGATTTTCTCAAGTTGGCTAATGCTCCTATAGTCTCAAGGTTGTTTATGGAAAGGTTACTTCGTTCATAATGTATTTTATTATGTCTTGTTGATATGTGTACTTTTTGATGTGGAGGTAGAATGTGATAGCAAGACATTGTAACTGGGATATCGTAACCTTACGATGAGCGTGCCCAACAATGTAGCTTAGCATGAGCAGGGCCGGAAAGGCTTGTCCGCCCTTATTTGTTTGTTCAACTAAAATGTTGCGCTGCTTTAAATTGATACATATTTTATAGATATTATTTATTTATTATTATGGATGTCTATCTCTAGGAGAAAACTAGGGTTTATGACTTGGGACCAACTACTTTTTTTTATAAATATGGAGGTTATAACCCCATTGTAAAGACATCACGTCCTCGATAGGAATAAAGAATTCTCCCATTCTCTCTCTTTCTATACAATATTCTTCTTGATTGTTTATTATTTTATAAAAACATTATCAGCACGAGACTCTATCATTTTACTTTGATTTTTAATTTCAAACCAGGGAGGCAATTCAAAGCCATATCGATTGAAGCTGGTAAGAGATGTATCTTTGTTTTCATGTTTGAAGACATAATATTATAAAGGAACGGAGAAAGCAAAAGATGTAAGTAGCATCTTTCTTTTAAATTTACTGATTTCTCTTGCTGAAATAACTAGGGTTTCCATGGGTCTTTAATTGCTATTTTACTGCCATTCTAAGAGAAGAAAAAATTGCATATGCACGTAAGACGGTCATAATTGGGAACCTGGTAAGCGTTTGAAATATTGTAACCAATATTTATTTTGTTTATCTTTATATTCTATTTCATACATACAAGTCTTCAAAGGCTTCAAATTTGTTTTCGGAGAGCAGTATCGCAAAGGAGAGTTTTGCAATAATATTGCCACCAGAAGTGGTAGTATTTTCATACGTTTGTTGTGATTACAATTAAAGATGTGTTAGAGAAAAATTTTCTACATCACATTTATGCCTCAATTTGCTTCTGAAGTAGCAATATCTTAAAAGAGGTTATAAACTATCACAATTTAATATGCTTAAGGCATGTTCAAATAATTATGTTCCATTCTTGAAGAATGAGAACTTTTAATAAATATTACAAATACAGATCCATTCTCTGAAGTGAATGTGACAATATTTAGTAACGCTTATAAATACTCACCTCCAGAAGAGGCATAATAATATTACGAATATTCTATGATTTACTCTTGAAGTAGTAAACTTTATATCTACTCCTGAATTAGTAAAACTTTGAGAGTTACTCCTGAAGTAGTAAGATATTGAAAAATGTCCAAGAAATACTTGAAGCAATGTTTTTTTTTTTTTTTTTTTTTTTTTTTTTTTTTTTTGTTTTGTTTTTGTGTTTGAGAGAAATAATGAGCTATTGAAAACTATGTATAAAGCTCATCCAAATGACTAAGTTCATTCCCCGAAGTGAATGAAGAAATACCACAACACACCTCCTAAAGAGATAAAATAACGAAGGATATAAATGTTATTTTGTGGTATGAAGGCCATTTCTTTGCACGTACATCGTAAGTACATCAAATCATCTTGGATACTTATATTATGTATCATTCTATGGTAAAAGGATACAAATTTTGTAGAATACTTTCTACTATAACCACATTAATATGTTGTGTTTACTTACTAATTTTCCAGAAGAAAATAACAATTCATACAAAAATTTCCTGAAGAAAGAAATAATTATGTGGTTGCCGCTTTGATACAAATTATTCAGATATTAATGGGTATTCCTCTGACGGAGATATTTACCATAGAAGTTGATGATAGAAGTATCAAAGACTGTATAACTTAGTGCTTACTTTTTGTCATTTATGAATTTAAGAATGTCTTTATAACATTTATTTGGCTGCAATATTTTTTTTTTGTCATAATACCAGAGATATCAGGGTAATATTTGATAGTACGAAATCAATTAAGGGCTCCAGAAGAGCTAACTTTTATCTAGAAGAGCATGACACTAGTAGTGTCCAAGGAATATGTGATTATGGAGAATAAATTAAAGGGTCTTGAAGAGCTTATATTCTATTATATAATTCTTTCTAGATTGTAATATACAAAATTGTTATGATCGAAACACAAGTTATAGTAAACCCGAAGTTTACTAAAGTAAAATGGCTATCATATTGAAGCTATAAATTATTGGAGGATTAAATATTTTCAAAATCATAGTGGTTAATATGTATGTGAATGGTTACCCTCTTTATTCTGCAAATTGTACTACACAATATAAGCATGATGAATCATATGTCACGATAAACCAGAAGTTTATTGATACAAAAAAGGAGTTCATGTCAAAGTAAATCAGAAGTTTACTGAAACAAACATCACATGGCAAGGTAAACTTGAAGTTTACTAGTATTAATAATTTTATTAGTCGGCATGAGCGGTTTGGCCATCCCGATTCAAATATGACATGCAAATTGAGTATTTGACATATATTGAAGAACTAGAAGATTCTTCAAGAATTTATTTTTGTTGCTTGTTCTCATGATAAGTTGATTATACTGGCTAATGTTGGGATTGAATTTCCTAAATTCTGGAAAAATATAAAAGGTGAATATGGCTGATATCTTAAATAGATGCATCAATGAGATGGTCACATGTGCGTCTATTGTAAACCTGCAGTTTGACATTTATAAAATTACTTGCTCAAAATAATTGAGTTAAGAGCACAATTTTCAGATTATGTAATCAAGACAATCCATCTTGATAATCTTTGGTTTATATCTAATTTTGGTTTGGCGTTAAATGCCTCCACTAAATAGCTAAACCATTGCTTATGAGAACAAAGCTTCATGTGCTAGTCTGAGATATGATATATTGTATACAACATCGCATGTATGCTTTAGACCAATAAATTATGATAAATTCTCCTATCACAATTGGTTCAGGGTCAGGAACCAGATATTTCAATCTAACAATTTTTATGTGTAGTATATGATTAATTAATGCACCATGATGCACAAAGATGGATTCCCTCAAAGAAGATGGGATATGTGTTAGTTTTTCTAACACAAGGGGGAGAGAATAAGTAGCTAAGAAATATGCTACAAAATGTTCCTATTAAATTAATGTTCCTGAAGGACAGTGCAACACCCTGTACCTTTAACTTAAGCTTTGACCATGATTCTAGACTCAGAAAACCAGATAGAGAATGTGGGGTTCAGAAATTTCTCTTCAGTTGTCAGATGGGGATTTACACCCCAGAATACGGACCGTATTTCAGTATACGACCCCTATTTCAAATCATAATTTGGCATCTAAATCACTATGCATTCTGGAATTTGGCTTGGGGAATATATATTGTTAAGAACGGACCGTTTTGAAATACGGCCCGTATTTGGGAAGGAGGTGCTACAGTGTTTCTGTTTAGAAATATGCTTAATTACGGTCCAGGTTTACAGACCATAATTCAGAATACGGACCGTATTTTGGTCAGTATTTCCCACGTCGCACTAGAAACTATAAATACCTGGTTTCAATTCTAATTTTTATTTTTACAAGTCCCTAAATCCCAGGACGACCTGTTCCTCTCCTCCAACACCAAGAACATCAAGGTAAGTCAATCCAAGCCCTTCCAAATCAATTCTAACATGTGTTCTCATAATCTAACCATAAAATCATTGTTCTTAACATAAGGTTTTCAAGAAAACCCATTTAAAGGACTCAAGACTCAAACCTTGGAATTCTTCTTCCAAGTTCAAATTTTTATTTCAAGTTTGGAGCATTACCAGGTATGTAGGGTTGCTATCTACGTGTGGAAACATCATTGTTCTTCGCCATGCTTCTTTTTCCATAAAGTATGAAGCTTTACGAAAACTAGAGTTTTTAACCATGTTCATGATAACCCTAGGTCCATGCCCCATGTTATATTATGTATTAAATTATTATAAATTCTTCGTTGTGTTCTTGATACATCATTATGATTATTGAGAATCTGTCCGTAATCCATTAAAAACCCATACTTTGCATTCCATGACTCCTTACATGCAAGTTATAATCTATTATGTTTATTTTCAAGAAAATACTCTACATACTTTACACGTTTTCATGCAAGAATACTATGAAATGATATCCATGTACATGCAAATTATTATTTATGAAAGCCATGGGCAGCAAGTGCGACCTATTTTCCATGTTCATGTTTTTGGGAGTTGCACAGATTATCGAAAAGGCTCAGATAGGGCACCATAGGATAAGGATCATTCCGCCCATGTTTAGGACAACTCCTTCATATTTCCCCATTGAGGGATTTGGATCCATTCATGCCATGTTCATGTCTTGCACCCTGGTAAGGTACAAAATGGCTTAGCTGATCGGGCAGAGATCAGACGCCACGTGCTAACGTGGTGGTTACATGTCGGTCATACTAATGCTCTCTCATATATATTTTACTCATGTTATATATATGTATCCAGGTTCATGCTCACAACCAGGTTTCAGTTTCAGTTTCAGTTCAGTTTTATCATCGTGATTTCATGTGTCATGCTTATTCTTTCAGTTGCTTTACATACCAGTATATTCAATGTGCTGATGTCCTCTTTTATTTTCTCGGGGGCCTGTATTTCACGATACATGTACGAATTTACAGGATGGCACATCTGCACAGTAGGACATACTCGTATAAGCTTATTGGTGATTCCCATCTCATTCGGGATTTAGTCATATATCTATGTCTTATTAGTTATGCATTAAAGGTGTGTTGGGGGCTTTGTCCCAGCAAGTATGATTTCCAATTCAGACTCATGTTAGAGGTTTCATAGACTAGTCAGTCATGTCATGTCAGATATTCAGAGTCGTATATCCATCTTTGGTCCATTCATGTTATTTCTGCACTCATGTTTAAACAAGTATGTTTATTAAGTATTATGACTTATTACGTTTTATAGAGGCTCATCATGCATTCACGTTATATTCGGCTTATGATATGCCTCATAATGATTCAGCAAGCCATGTGGTTCGCTTGGTCACATGCAGTAAGGCACCGAGTGCCGTGTTTCGCCTAGGCCATGGTTCGGGGCGTGATAAAGCTTGGTATCAGAGCCTATGTTCAGGTGTCTTTAGGGAGTCTATGAAACCGTGTCCAGTGGGGTCACTTTTACATGTCTGAAGGCCCCACACATATAAATAGTTGACCACCAAGACATTTAGGATTATCTCACTTCTTTCATACTCCAAATCGTGCAGTTAGAAGCAGTACTCTCAGGATGCCTTTCTAATTCGTGTGTGTACGTATTTTCAGAATCATGCCTGCAAAAAGGAAGACTTCTAATAGCCAAAGAGCGTGCTAATGCTTTGCGGGACGAGAGGCTATTCGAGCCCGCCGGATCGGGCGCCTCACCGGAGACTACGCCACCAATGACTACTACTCCAATAGAGACTCCAGTTCCTCTACCCGTAACTAATGATGCTGATGTTAGAAGCGCCATTAACATGCTCACTCAGTTGGTAGCAGCTCAGGCGCAGCGTCGGGAATCTGGGTCAAGTTCAGGGAATAATGGAGAGTCTTTCAAGACTAAGGACTTTCTTAGGATGAATCCCCCAAGCTTCACGGGGACAAAGAAAGACGAGGACCCTCAGGACTATATTGATGCTCTTCAAAAAATCTTCAGGATTATGATAGTTACGGAGATCGAAGCAGCTACTTTTAGAGCTCACCAGCTGCAGAGCATTGCCAACACTTGGTATGAATCTTGGGAATTATCCCGAGGTGAGGATGCACCTGATGCTATATGGGATGAGTTTGTAAGCGCATTCCTAGACCAATTCATGCCAATAGAAGTCAGAGAAGCTAAGGCTGAGTAATTCCTGAAGCTTAAGCAGAATGGCAGGCCAGTTCAGGACTACTATTTGGAATTTATTAGTCTAGCTAAGCATGCTCCACTTATGATACCGGACATGAGGGAAATAATGAGGAGGTTTGTTGGTTGTTTGGATCCCCATTTGTACGATGGGGCCAATATTGCTGCACAGAACGAGGGAATGACTATCTCCAAGATGGTTGCTTTCGTACAGGGGAATGAGACAAGGCTAAAGGAGGAGGAAGCCTTGTAGAAAGAGAAAGACAAGGAGTTCAACAAGAGGGTCAAGTCTGCCGGACAGTTCAGCAGTAATGGGAATAGGAAATTCTTTAAGAACAGGTCAGTAGGACCTGCTCCATTCACAGCAAGTGCCCCAGTCCCTAAGTTTCGAAATGATAAGCGACAGAGTTTCAGACCATCAAGTTCTTATTCTCAAGCTTGTGTGGGGTAGAAGTCATATGATATTCCGAGTTGGAACAATTGTGTTAAGAGACACCCAGGTGAGTGTCGTATGGGTATGGATGTATGTTATGGTTGTGGCCAGAGGGGTCATTTTCAAAGAGATTGTCCGTCAACTAGGCAAGGTACCGGAGGTTACGTGGCACAGTCCACGAACTCAGCAGCTCCTCATAACAATCAGGCCCACCAGGGGCATAATGCAGCTAAGTCTGGAAACACAGGCGGAGGACAAAACTGTTTATATGCGTTGACAGTTCATCAGGATACAGAAGCTCATGCAGATGTTGTCGCAGGTACACTAGCAGTCTTCACTTTTGACGTCTATGCCCTTATTGACTCAGGATCCACCCTATCTTATGTAACCCCATTTATTGCTAAGAAGTTTAGGATTA
The DNA here is from genome assembly GCF_029784015.1 of Lycium ferocissimum. Classification (NCBI taxonomy): domain Eukaryota; kingdom Viridiplantae; phylum Streptophyta; class Magnoliopsida; order Solanales; family Solanaceae; genus Lycium; species Lycium ferocissimum. Next base: position 53,878,633 of record NC_081344.1, read on the forward strand.
AACCAAAAAAATTGCATGAGGTGTCCACTCCAGTTGGGGAATCAATTGTCACAACCCAACTAGAGGGCCATGAGGGGTACCTGGAGCTAGCATACCGAGCACCACCTGTCAGACTTATCATCAAACTCAACCTGAACATACACCATTCTCAACACAAGCTTATCATGAAATGACCGTTGATTATCTCTCAAACCATACATGTACATAAGCCCACGAGGCTACAAAATGATAAACAGAGAATATGCACTACGAGATCGCATAACATCTACAACCCAGACATATGTATCTACGAGCCTCTAACTGGAGTACTGAAATCATAAGGATGGGATAGGATCCCGCCATGCCCGAAATATGTACACAAAAGATTATACAAATAAACGGCAACTCCGGGGTAGTGGAGTGCTCCTGTATATCTGCTGATAAAGCTCCTAAGCATCTGTGCCGTCTCCCTATCTACCTGCGGACATGAACGCGGCGTCCATAAAAGAAAGGACATCAGTACGAAAAATATACTGAGTATGTAAGGCATGTATAAAAACATAATCAAGAAATAAGAGAGCATAAGATGAGGAGATAACCTGTAACTGATTGCCTCTTAAAGCGGAGTCATGCATGCTAACTTTTATATTAAAACAACATTATATCATATATACATACATAAACTTCCCGGCCATATGGGTGCAGTGTGATAATCATTAGCCCGCGTCCGGGGTAACCATCTCATGCCGCCTACTAGTGGTGTCTGCCCGGCCAACTAGGCACGATGTAATTATCCTCATAGCCGCCCACTACGCCCATTGTAGTGGTGTCTGCCCGGCCAACTAGGCACGGTGTAATCATCATCATATACATAACATAAAGCATGCATGAGAGCTCAAGTAAAAGCTGTAACTCTATCGGAGTGACGTAAGGTCGGTAAACTCCGATTACATTATGGATCAAACATCATCGCTAAGTCTCACCTTGAAGGAACTAGTATCATGAGGTGAGATGGCCAACAATGAATAACATTAATGAAATTATGAAATGAGATCATTAAGCTCATAATAGCATCAATTCATAAGCCTTGGAATCTCTAGAAGTAAAATTATCATCATCATCATCATCATCATCATCATAGAACACATCTTATATCTTCCTCATAAAAAGCTCTTAAGAATCTTTAATTTTCAACTTTTGGGATGTAAGAATATCATGAAAATATATGAGGACATCGTAATATAGAAGTCATGCCTTTGAAAGAAAGGGATTAGCCTTAACATACATTTACGTCTTTTCAACGAATAAATGTTCTCCTTCCAAGCTCACAACTCTACATTCAAGAGAATTCGTACTAAATTAGATCATTTAAAACATGGTTAAGTCTAAACTAAAACGACTAAGAGCTAACGAAAATCAAGCAGCATTTCCTTTGTTTCTACCGCTTCCTCCATATGGTAAACAACTCCCAAACATCGATAACAACACCCATAATATCATAATCAATAGACTTCTTCAAAATAAGCATTGTTTAATTCTCAAGACTCCCTCTCAAAATCATTCATGATCATAACTACAACACACACCATATTCACTTTTATGTAATACTTCCTCAACATCATTAGTGTCATTCACAACAAGATTATACTCATAGCATACTAAGAATCATGGCTCAAGTTAAGTTTCTACTCAAACCACCATTATTTCCACGTTTGAGCTCATATTCTATTTTCTTCTCTCACCCAAGTCATTCAACCACTCAAATACTTTTAATTACATGGAATGGATGTAAAGCTTACCTTTGATCATATAAGAATGAACTTTGGATAAATACACTTCACTTGAGAAAACCCCCAACTTCAATACCAAAGGAATTCTTAACATCTACAAACCCTAGTGAGCCTCTTTGCACTTGATTCTCTTGATTCTTGGTGTTTAATCTTTGATTTCCCTTGGATTTATGTTGATATGTTGTGTGGAATATTCTGGAGCTCTCAAGAGGTGTGGGGAAGATGAGAAATGAAAAATAAGAACTTGGGTCATATTTATAATTATGAAAATCTGACCCGTCATGATTTATACGGATACTTATACGGTCCGTATAAGTGACCGCATAATTCACCAATAATCGACCCTCTCTGTAATTGTTATACGGACACTTATACGGTTCGTATAAGTGACCGTATAATGTCACCAGTGATGACCCTCCACTGTAACCGTTATACGAACCCTTATACGGATCGTATAAAGTTATATGCACCGTATAAGTGGTCGTATAACTCCTCTTTTTTCGAATTGTTCTCGTCGATTCGTTTGATCTCAAATCCTTATAACATCTTCTTGGCACTTGTTTAAGACTTCATTAACCATCTAAGGAGTCCTATAGCTTCTCCTCAAGACATTACTAAATAATCGTTAACTCGATAATTGCTATATCTTCCTCAAACACAACTTATACTTCACTTCCTCCGACGAACTTAGTTTCTCCGATTCGTAATACTTCAAAAATCGTGTAATATAAACCTTTAAGCTACCAAATGCCCTCCTTAAGGTCATATGGACTTCATATTCACCTTAGGCTTGCGTTAGTCTGCTCACAGCACGACAACACGAAATGTACGAGGTGTAACATTCTCCACCCCTTAAGAACATTCGTTCTCAAATGTTAAGTTCTCGGGGATTCTACAGAAATTTAGCCAGAGTTTTCCCTGTAATATGGCACTACCATCCTGTCACAGCAACCCAAAATATATTTCCTCACAGGGCTACAACAACAACAACGGAAAGCATGGCCACACACGACCAAGAAAGCATCAAAAGAAACATTACATACCTGAGGACAATGGCGTCTCGTCCTGAGCCTCTTCTGGGGGTGGAAACAAATGCGGATATCTGGACTTCATATCTTCTTTTGCTTCCCAAGTCATCTCCTCTATTATTATTTCTCCATAGGACCTTAACTAAGGCTACGTCTTTAGTTCTGAGCTTCCGCAATTGCCTATATAATATGGCAATGGGTACTTCTTCATAAGCCAATTTCTCAGTAATTTGAACATCATCTATAGGCACGATTCTAGAAGGATCCCCAACACACTTACAGAGCATCGACACCTGAAAAACTAGATGGAATGATTCAAGCTCTGGAGGTAAATCTACTTCATAAGCCACTTGGCCTACCTTGCTCACAATCTTGTAAGGTCCAATACACCAGGGACTAAGCTTACCCTTCTTGTCGAATCTTATTACACCTTTCATCGGTGACACTTTCAGGAATACCCGATCATTAAGAGCCTGTTTGGAAAGCCACCTGGTAATTGGAATTGGTGTAATTACTACCCTAGTAATTACACAGCCTTGTAATTACACAGTATTGCAATTACAATGACCTGTTTGTTTGTCATAATGTAATTACAGTGTAATTACAAGTGTGCTGTTTGGTTGCACAAGTGTAATTACACAGTTAGTTTAATTTAAAAATAACATTTGATTATAAAAAATTTAAAATTAATAGTTAAAAAATATGTGCCTTTATAAATGATATTAAATTAGTAATTTAATAATACATTGTTTCTTGAAAATATGTCAATTAATAATCATATATTTGTAACTAATATTGTAAAAAATAATTGATATATAATTTTAAATTAATAATATTTTTTATTTTAATTGATTATAAAACTTAAAAGCATACCTTTTCTGTGAGAACATCATGGGATTGGATGTTTGACAAAAAAAAAGAATATTTATAAATATAATGCCATAACATTATTCAAATGTTTAACAAAATTCTATCAACTGTAAGTGAAAAATAAACAACATGCAATGTGAAATAACAAGTCAATAGTACTAAAGCAAATATTTTTAAAATCGAAAATATAACCCAAATTCAAAATCCAAAAGAAAAAAATTTAACATAATACTCTTATGTCGAATTCCAACGTTACATAAGTAAGTTTCAACGTAACATAAGTAAATACTCCTATAATTCAAAAGAAAGGGAAAATATAAGTCTATAACCTCATTCACAATAAAATTCTATTTTAATAACGTCACTTATTACATGCCAAGTTTGTTAATGACTCATTCTTTCTAATATTAAGAGATGTAGTTTCAAAAATTAGAATATTAACACGGTTATGCTAAATGAATAAAATAAAAACCTAAAAAAAATTACGAAAAATTATATGGAACCACAAGAAGTAAAGGTTGGGAATGAAATATAAATACTATAAAATAAAAATATATTTAAAAAATAAAAATAATTAAAAAGTAAAAATAAAAAAGAAATTAAAATAAAATAAAAAATAAATTAAATTAAATAATAGAAATAAAAAATAAATTAAAAAAGAAAAGAAATTAAAATAAAATTAAAAAGAAATAAATTAAAAGGTAACCCTGTAATTACAGGGTGTAATTACATCCAATTCTCAGCCCCCCCTTGAGAATTGGAGAGTGTAATTACACCCTCTCAATTACACCCAATTCCCACCTAACTGTGTAATTACCTGGTCAAACAAACAGGCCAAACTGTGTAATTACACCCAATTACACCCAATTCCAATTACCTGGGTGGCTTTCCAAACAAGCCCTAACTTAAAATTCCAAGTTTCATCGACGGTTGTCCGCATAATATTTCTGACGACTCTGGGCTGTCAACAACCGATCTCGGATTAGATTGATCTTCTCTACCGCTTGTTGAATCAATTATGGACCTATCCTACTTCAAACCACCCAATTGGTGATCTACACTTTCTTCCGTATAAAGCTTCATACAGGGCCATCTGGCTGCTGGAATGATAGCTGTTGTTATATGAAAATTCAATAAGTGGCAAATGATCATCCCAATTACCTCTGAAATCTAATACACATGCCCGCAATATATCTTCCAAGGTTTGAATAGTGCATTCAGCTTGTCCATCCGTCTGTGGGTGAAATGTTGTGCTGAGTCTCACTTGAGTTCCCAAACCTTCTTGAAAGGAATTCCAGAAATTAGCTGTAAATTGTGCCCCTCTATCTGTGATAATGGATACTGGAACACCATGAAGTCACACTATCTCTTTAAGGTACAACTTTGCATAATCTTCTGCTGAGTATGCAGTTCTAACTGGTAGGAAATGAGCTGACTTCGTGAGTCTGTCAATAATCACCCATATGGAGTCATACTTACGTCGAGAAAGAGGCAAACCTACAATAAAATCCATGTTGATCACTTCCCATTTCCAGGTTGGAATTTCCATAGACTGCAACAATCCTCCTGGCTTTTGATGCTCGACTTTCACTTGTTGGTAATTTGGACACTGAGCTACCAATTCTGCTATATCTTTCTTCATGCCGTCCCACCAATACATTGACTTGAGATCATGGTACATCTTTGTCGCTCCTGGATGAACGGAATATCGAGAGTAATGGGCTTCTTCCAGAATCTGACAGTGTAGTCCTGCAACATCCGGGACACATAGCCTGCCTCGATACCTAAGAACCCCATCTTCAGAAATCTCAAATGGTGACTTCTCTTTCTGGGGAAGTATATCTCCGTAATAACTCAACTTGGGATCTTCATATTGGCGCTTTTTCACTTCCATATCTAGGGATGAAATAGCTGGATTATGCATAGCAACTCGTGCATTGCCCGAGTTGTTACATCCCGTATTTTGAGCGACGGGACGATTCGGGTTAACTATGATAAGTTAGGGTTAAGACCATTCCGGGATACGAAGTCGAGACGTGTGACCTTCGATTTTGTCGTGTGACCTAAGTGTGTATGACGTTATTGGTATGGAAACATCAAAGAACTTTGGGACCAAAGATGGAATTATGAGAAGTTGCTAATTATTGAAAGGAAAAGAGGGAGTAAAGCAAGGCCATGTGGCCGGCCACCTTAGGAGTGGGCCATGGCCACATGGTTGGCCATTAAGTGTAATAAAAGATGACAAGGTCATCTTTTCTCTTCACTTTCATTCCTTAGAAAAATCAAGAACCTTAGAGAGCAAAAGAACCACCCATTCGGCCAAGAAAAAAAAGTGAGTCCAAGATTTAGCCACCAAAAAAATTATTCCTTCAAGCAAATCTACTAATTCAAGGGTGCTTGGTAACGTGGAGTTGTTGTTGTTTCAAACGTTGGATTGTTCGTTTTCATCCTTGACCAACTTTGGACAAGTTGAGGAGTTGTGAAGAAAGGTAAGTTCTAATCTTGTTTTATGAGTTATGGAAGGTTTATGTGTATTGTTGTATGTTGTTATGGATGAAATTCATGGAGACTTTGCATGTATTTGAAGTTGAGGCCGTGTACATGGAAGTTGGCCGTGCATGTGTGTAGTATGTTAAAAGTGATGAATTAAGTTTATGTAGCATGTTTGGTTATTGTGGAGTGTTGAAATGAATGAAGATCATGAAGCTTATATATAGGGGTGTGTTGGCCGAATATGGCCTTTATGTGTGTTAAGAAATGAATTAGTTTTCTTGGAATTTTGGTTGTTGTTGTTATGTGGATTCTATGTTGGAAATAAGAGTTTAATGATTCAAATTGGTATTGTAAGTGTTATGGGCTGATTTGGAAGGTTTGGTGCATTTAGTGTAATTTTTATGTTTATGGAAATGACATGGTTAGAGTATGAATTGTTGGAGCAAATCATGATTTGAAACCGAGAAATGTGTTAGAGTTGAGGTTCTCGGGTTTGGGGACCATTTCGGGTGGAATGGAGTATTTGTTGGGTTGTTGGAAATATTGCATGAATTATTTAAAGAGTTCTTGAATGTTGTTTGAATGGTTTTGGAGTGATAATTGAGTATGTGTTAGTTTGATTACATGTTGGTTTGTAAGTATGTAGTTGTAGTAAGCATAATTGGAATATTGTTGGAATGTGTGGAGAAGGATTATTAATGTTCGAATATGTTTGAATTGATTATGGATATTATTGGAATGATTGTTGGTGTTGTTGTGTTGTTGAATTTGGCCGAGTTGAATTCTCGGGGTTGGTCCATTTATAAAGGAAGTGCTGCCCAAATTTCTACAGAATTATGTGTTAGTTTGGAAATGAACTTCTAAATGCTTGGTTGACGTTGGTATTTATTGATGTTATGTAGATCTTGGAGAATTCGAGATATAAGTTTGATTTGGATTAGCGTTGGGTGCGAGCGAGGTATGTAAAGCTTAACTCTTCTTTCTTTTGGCATGTCTTAGTTGTACATAGGCTACGACACGAGTCTCGAGGAAATTCTACTCTCACAATCCGAGCATGGCTATGATTCGCGTTTGTCTTTTGGTACTCGTATGTTGATGTGAGAAAATATTGGTTTTGATGTTGTTGGAAAAAATTGATTTTTAAAGTTGCACAAAAACTTGGTTTTCAAAAGAATTTTATTCTTAAACGATGTTGAAACTACGAACGCTCATAACTTTCGACTAAGGGCTCGGATTGCCTCGATATCGCTGTGGGAGGTTGTATGACGTGTGATGAGTATGTTTTCCATAGGCGGGCTCGGCTCGGGTTGACACTCGTCCGTGGGTCCCGCGACCTTCCTTTGTACTTTTCTGATAACGTTTGAGAGAGTTTGGTATGACGATTTTCCCGATTCCCAAGTACGGTCATTTTACTTACTTTTGAACCTATGATAACGATTTTATGCATATGGTTACTCACGACTCGCTCGTGCGGTTTGTTGGTACATCGTTCGCCGGTTCCCGGCCGGTTTTGTTGTCGTGCGCACTATGATATATTCACGGTGTTATCGTGTTACGGTTCCGAGACCTCGCCATAGGGCCGGGTTCCGTTTATGGAGTTATGTTGTGATATGGCTTATGATGTGTTGTGATGATGTGTTGCGTTCGGGGTTGTACGGAGATTTGAAACCTTCCCGGTGTTATCGTGTTATGGCGCCATCGACAGTGGGCGACCATATTTTCGTGCCCTTTTGCATGCTTTCTATTTTGAAAATAAACGTTTGGCATTTTGGGAAATGTACTTACTTTCGGTACTCCTGTTTCGAGTGTGACTCAGATTTACTTATTGTACTTTCTGCTTTGCATACTCAGTACATATTTCGTACTGACCCCCTTTCTTCGGGGTCGCGTTTCATGCCCGCGGTGCGGACGACCGGTTGGCGACCCGCCGATTTAGGAGACCTATCCTGTCGTGTTGGAGTGCTCCTTTTATCCGGAGCCTATATCTTGGTATATACTCGTTCGTTGCATATATGTGTGTGTGTTCGGGGGTACGGCGGGGCCCCGTCCCGTCATATGATTTGTTGGTTTGTTTAGAGGCCTGTAGACGTATATGTGGGTTATGTGCCTATCCGGTACAGATGGGTTTGTATATTATATGTTTTGGGCCAGTGCGCCATCGGACAGCCTTGTCGGCTTTCGATATATGTATATATATGTGTTTGAGTTTGAGATGCGTTTGAAGTAGCGTTTGATATTCATATCGGCATAAGCCAGCTGTGTGCGATTCGGTTCGATGAATGCGTTTGGGTGCCCAACTCGGGCACTAGTCACGGCCTACGGGGTTGGGTCGTGACACGAGTCCACTAAGCGGACTCCTAGGCTAGCTAGCTGGTGGAGCTCACAGACTAATTCTTTCTTCTTCGGCTGAACATCACATAGACTGCCCATAGATTTATGGCTGAGAGCATCAGCCACCGCATTTGCCTTTCCGGGATGATATAAAATACTCACATCATGGTCTTTTGGTAGCTCTATGTTACACCTCGAAAATTTCTGATTTGTTGCCTTGTGGATAGGCTAATGTGAGCTTAAGGTGATTATGAAATCCTTACGAGGTTAAGGGAAGTATTAGATAACTTAAGGTGCATACCATAAGATTTTGAAGTCATACAAATATGTGAAATTTAGTTTGTTGAAGGAAGTGAAATATAAGTCGTGTTTGAAAAGGTTTTCGCTATGATTAAGCTAATATTTATTTTGTGATATCTTGAGGGGCTGATATAGAGCCTATTGTATGGTTAATGAAGTATTATGTAAGTTCCAAGAAGGTTCCACAAGGATTGGAAGTCAAATGAATCAACGAGAGGAAGTTTCGCATAACTGGGAGTTATACGACCACTTATACGGTCCGTATAACTTTATACGGTCCGTATAAGGAGGGTCCGTATAACATGACCTTCACAGAAAGGGTCATTTTCTTCGTGGTGTTATACGACCACTTATACGGTCCGTATAAGGGGGTCTGTATAACTTGACCTATTTCAGAAAGGGTCTTTCCTATGGTGGTGTTATATGGTCCACTTATACGGACCGCATAATATTATACGGACCGTATAAGTGGTTCGTATAAGTCCATCGAGCTGAATTTTTATGTTTTGTATAAATAGATGGACTTTGTTCACTTATTTCATTTTTCATCTTCCACAAGTCTTGAGAGCTCAAAACCCTTCTCCAAGCATATTCCACCCCAATCCAAGAGAAAACAAAGATCAAGAGGTAAGAATCAAGGTACCCATGTGTTAGAAGTCTTGCTAGGGTTAGTAGACTACAAGAGATTCTAGGGTTTTCACATAAGTTGATAGCTGCTCCAAAGCTCACTCCCATGAGATAAAGGGTTAGTTTTCATGCTTATTTCATGTTATCATGGATGCTTGGTTGTTGAACAACTTGGGTAGAAGAAGAAAGTAGAAAATGAGGGCTAAATGTGACTTTTATAATGTTTTTGAGTAATAAGCTAACTTGAGTCATGATTTCTAGTATTATATGGATATAATCTTGTTATGGAAGGTAGAAATGGTGATGAGGAAGTATTGTATGAAAATGTGCTAAGAATGGGTGTGAAGTGTTAGTATAAGCTAAGCATAAGGATGAATTTTGAAGGCTTAATGGAATGTGATTGCTTGATTATGATATTATGGGTGTATTATGGATGTTTGGGAATTGTTTTGTAATATGGTGGAAGTTGACGAAATAGGGGAAATGCTGCCCAATTTTCATTAGATCATGAATTATTCTAGTTTGAATTTAAGAGTATCATTAAGGCTTAACAATGGTATAAATCCTTCTAAATGTAGATTGTTCAAGCTACGACGGTGAACGTTAAGTAGTTAAGAAGACCAAGAGGTATGTAAGGCTAACCCTTCTTTTATTAAGGCATGGTTCCTTTGATATATATCCTTTCATGAGTTCCATAATGTCTTCCAAATAACTCTATCTCTAAGATTACCAAAGCTCATGATTCTTGATACGTTCACGATACTATTACCTCCTTTATATGGTAGTTGATCCTCTAAGGATAGATGTAACAAAAACGATGATGGTAATGATGCCGATGATGGTAATGATGATACTTATGGACTTTTATGTATACGTGTCTAAGTATGTATGACTATTATGTAACACCGAGCTTATATGGCCGGGTATGATACCTATCGCGTGCGCACCACTGCAGTTGGGTACGGATGACATTGAGCCTTGGTAGGGCTAGGTATGTATAATCACTGAGCCTTGTCATGGCCGGGTATGTGAAACACCGAACCTTCATGGTCGGGTATGATATGGATACAAATACGACTATATATACATATATGTACATGAGTAAGCATTAGAAATGGAAGGTCCCTATGAAATACAAGTAAGTAAATATAAAGATGGCCACTAGAGGTACAAATGGTTCTATCACCTCCCGATTCTTCTATCTTATGCTATTTCTTATGCCATCTCTTATACTGTCTCTTATGCTCCTACTATGATGTTGATTATGCTTTACATGCTCAGTACATTATTCGTACTGACGTTCTTTTATTTTTGGACGCTGCGTCATGCCCGCAGGTGGACAGGGAGACAGGCTTGATCCATAGATCTCTTATTCAGGGACTACCTAGAGGAGCTCCAATTCATCCGGAACTATAGCTTTTGGGTATTATTCTTTTGTGTACATATATATGGGCATGGCGGGGTCCTGTCCCGCCTATATGATGTTACATACTCTTCTTAGAGGCTCGTAGACAGTTGTGTATAGTTAGATGTCTTGCAGCCTTGTAGGCTCATATTTTGTTCATTATTTTGATAGCCTCGTCGGCTTATGTATATGGATATAGGCATAGTTGTTGATGATGATATGAATGTGTTGTTTCCCAATGAGTTTAGCAATATTGATGCATAGAAATTATGCGTAGGCCATGTGGTCCACCTAGATATGAACGTGAATGTACGGTAAGAGGTGCCTAGGTGGGTTAGCATCGGGTGCCCGTCATGGCCCTCCGATCGAGTCGTGACACTCTAACCATCGCCTCTGTCACAGATTCAACTCCTCCTGCTTAAAAATATACTTGTGACTCTTGTGATATGTATAAATATCAATATGAACACCATACAAATAATGTCTCCACATCTTTAGTGCATGAATAACCGCAGCTAATTCAAGATCATGGGTCGGATAATTCTTCTCATGTTTCCGCAACTGCCTGGAAGCATAGGCAATAACCTTACTGTGCTACATCAACACACAACCCAACCCTACACCAGAGGCATCACAATAAACAACATAGCCTTCTGATCCTTCTGGAAGTGTTAGGACTGGGGCTGAAGTCAATCTATCTTTCAATTCCTGGAAATTGCGCTGACAAGCATCCATCCACTGAAATTTTGCTGATTTCTAAGTTAGCTTCATCAATGGTGCTGAAATAGAAGAAAATCATTCTAAAAATCTTCTGTAATAGCCTGCTAATCCTAGAAAGCTACGGACCTCTGTAGGTGTTGTAGGCCTTGGCCAAATCTTCACGACTTCAATTTTCTGAGTATCCACTCGGATGCCGTTAGCTGAGATGATATGGCCCAGAATAGTTACAGAATTCAGCCAAAACTCACATTTTGAAAATTTTGCATATAATTCTCGAGTCCGAAGAATTTCAAAAACAGTACGTAAATGATCTGCATGTTCTGCTTCTGATCGAAAGTACACCAGGATGTCATCGATGAACACAATTACGAATAGATCTAGGAAAGGCCTGAATACATTATTCATCAAATTCATAAATACTGCCTGAGTGTTAGTCAACCCAAATGACATGACCCGCAATTTATAATGACCATATCTGGTTCTGAAAGCCATTTTTGGGATATCTTCTTCTCTAACCCTCACCTGGTGATATCCTGACCTTAGGTCTATCTTGGAAAACCACTTAGCACCTTGTAATTGGTCAAACAAATCATCGATTCTCGGAAGCGGATACTTATTCTTTATCGTCACCTTGTTCAATTGCCTATAGTCAATGCACATTCGTAAGGAATCATCTTTCTTTCTCACGAACAAGACAGGTGCTCCCCATGGCAATAAACTGGGTCTAATAAATCCCTTCTCAAGCAAATCCTCCAGTTGTGCCTTTAGCTATTTCAATTCTGCGGGAGCCATTCTGTAAGGAGGAATAGATATGGATTCGGTGTCGGTAGCACATCGATGGTAAAATCGACCTCCCGTTCCGGTGGAAGACTTGGAAGTTCATCTGGAAATACATCTGGAAACTCATTTACTACCAGGACGGATTGAAGAATCGACGGCTTTGCTTCGGCGTCATGAACCCGGACTAAATGGTAAATATAGCCTTTTGTAATCATCTTCCTCACCTTGAGATAGGAAATAAACCTACCTCTTGGAGACGCTATGTTACCCTTCCATTCAAGCACGGGTTCTCCTAGGTATTGGAATCAGACCATTTTTGTTCTACAATCCACATTAGCATAACATGAGGCCAGCCAATCTACGCCCATAATAGCATCAAAATCTAACATTTCCAGCTCAACCAAATCAGCTATAGTTTGACGATCACATACCACAATCGCACAATTTCTATATACTTGTGCTATTACCGGGTCACCAACAGGAGTAGACACCTTAAAAGATTTGATTGGGTCGGGTTTCACCCCAATATGACCAGCAACATAAGGATTAATATATGACAAATTAGAACCCGGAGCAATCAATGCATAGACATCCCAAGAGAATACAGATAATATACCTGTGACTACGTCAGAGGAGGACTCAAGATCCTGTCGCCCGGCTAATGCATATATACGGGGCTGGGGGCCACTCGAGCTGGGTGCTCCCCTTCTGCCCCTGCCATGACCTGCTGAAGTCTGGGGAGTCTTCTCTACAGGGCACACGGATGAAGAAGAACCGGCTACTGATCCTGCTGGCTGGGCCCCACCTCTGTCACTCATTGAGGGACAATCACGCATCATATGCCCGGTCTGACCATAGGCATAACAAGCATCTGAGCCTCGGCGACACTGACCCGCATGTAATCTACCACACTGGCTGCATCGTGGTACCGGTGGTCTCCTCTGACTAGGATCACCTCCAAACTGAGAACCTGAAACTCTCGAGCTCTGACCTGGTCCAGAATAGATGGGGCGGTTAAATCTCCTACCCGCAAATTGAGGAGGTGCACTAGCCGTTGACTGGCCTGAATACTTAGAATACTGTTGCTTCTGACCCCCTCTATATTCACTGCTAACACCGACAGATCTAGCCTTCTTACTATGCCCTCTATCAATATTGCGCTCACCCTTTTGCGGCTGCTGTTGCTCTTCTAAATTTTGAGCATGAGCTTGAATACGAGAGATATCCATCCCTTCCTGGAGTAAAGTTGTCAAGCAATCTTTGATCAAATGTGGCCCTAAGCCACTCACGAACCGATGCACCCGGTCTCCCATATCGACTACCATGGTCGGAGCATACCTAGACAATGAATTAAAACGGAGATTGTACTCCCGAGCACTCATTTCCTTGCCTTAAATTCAAAAACCTGTCAGCTTGGGCTCGACAGACCTCAGGTGGAAAATAATGACGGATGAAGGCATCTACGAATTCCTACCATACTGGGGGAGGAGCATTTTCCTTTCTCGAAGATATCCAATCATTATACCATAGAACGGCTACATCCAGCAATCTCTAGGACGCTAACTCCACTGACTCAGTATCAGACGCATGTATTATTCTCAGCGTCCTCAACATCTCATCTATAAAACCTTGCGGGTCTTCATCCGGCTTTGATCCGAAAAATTCTGAAGGATTTAAACTCATAAAATCACGAACCCTTGCACTAACTGCTCTATCGCCTGGACCTGCATTCTGTCGCTGAGCTTGAGCAGCAACTAGCTGGGTTAATAACTGAATAGCCTCGGTCATCTGCTGGCCCGAAGCACCCGGTGGAGGGACTGGAGGCATCGGAGCCGGAGTTGAGGCCCCTTCACGCTCCTCTAAAACAGGCGGAGTGTGAGAAGTATGAGATGGAGCCTCATTATAGGACTCACCCTCTTCTATATTTACCGGTGGCTCCTGTTCAGTTCGCCTTCCTGTCGCAGTCTTGCCCTTCTGGGCGGCTGTCGCTTTCCTCTTCATTGGCATCGCTGAAATCATAACACACAATTAGGGAAAAAGAAATTTTATAGTATAGCTCTATCGCACGATCTATGAAGAAGAAGGATGGTCATTATTCCTAAATGCCCCGCAGCCTCTTGTTTATAAGTGTGGCGCGCTTCACACCCATAAACAGGACTCTACTAGACATGGCTCGTAGACACACCCTAGGACGAAACTGCTCTGATACCACTTTTGTCACGACCCAACTAGAGGGCCATGACGGGTACCCGGAGATAGCATACCGAGCACTACCTGTCAGACTTATCATCAAACTCAACCTGAACATACACCATTCTCAACACAAGCTTATCATGAAATGAACGTTGATTATCTCTCAAACCATCTATGTACATAAGCCCACGAGGCTACAAAATGATAAACATAGAATATGCACTAAGAGATCGCATAACATCTACTACCCACACATATGTATCTACGAGCCTCTGACTGGAGTACTGAAATCATAAGGACGAGACAGGACCCCGCCATGCCCTAAATATGTACATAAAAGAATACACCAATAAACGGCAACTCCAGAGTAGTGGAGTGCTCCTGTATACCTGCTGATAAAGGTCCAAAGCGTCTGTGCCATCTCTCTGTCTACCTGCGGACATGAACGCAGCGTCCATAAAAGAAAGGAGTAAGAACAATATACTGAGTATGTAAGGAATGTATAACAACATAATCAAGAAATAAGAGAGCATAAGATGGAGAGATAACCTGTAACTGATTGCCTCTTAAGGCGGAGTCATGCATGCTAGCATTTATATTAAAACAACATCATACATATATATATATATATATATATATATATATATATATATATATATATATATATATATATATATATATATATATATATATATATATATATACACACACATACATAAACTGCCCGACCATATAGGTACGGTGTGATCATCATTAGCCCGCGTCCGGGGTAACCATCTCATGCCGCCCACTAGTGGTGTCTGCCCGGCCAACTAGGCACGGTGTAATTATCATCATAGCCGCCCACTACGCCCATCGTAGTGGTGTCTGCCCGACCAACTAGGCACGGTGTAATCATCATCATATACATAACATAAAGCATGCACGAAAGCTCAAGTAAAAGCTGTAACTCTATCGGAGTGACGTAAGGTCAGTAACCTCTGATTACATTATGGATCAAACATCATCGCTAGGTCTCACCTTAAAGGAACTAGTATCATGAGGTGAGATGGCCAACAATGAATAACATTAATGAAATTATGAAATGAGATCATTAAGCTCATAATAACATCAATTCATAAGCCTTGGAATCTCTAGAAGTAAAATCATCGTCATCATCATTATCATAGAACACATCTTATCTCTTTCTCATAAGAAGCTCTTAAGAATCTTTAACTTTCAACTTTTGGGATGTAAGAAGGTCATGGAAATATAGAGAGGAAATCATAATATAGAAGTCATGCCTTTGAAAGAAGGGGATTAGCCTTAACATACATTTACATCTTTTCAACGACTAAATGTTCTCCTTCCAAGCTCACAACTCTACATTCACGAGAATTCGTACTAAATTAGATAATTTAAAACATGCTTAAGTCTAAACTAAAGCGACTAAGAGCTAACGAAAATAGGGCAGCATTTCCTTTGTTTCTACCACTTCCTCCATATGGTAAACAACTCCCAAACATCGATAACAACACCCATAATATCATAATCAATAGACTTCTTCAAAATAAGCATTGTTTAATTCTCAAGACTCCCTTTCAAAATCATTCATAATCATAACTACAACACACACCATATTCACTTTCATCTAATACTTCCTCAATATCATTAGTGTCATTCATAACAAGATTATACTCATAGCATACTAAGAATCATGGCTCAAGTTAAATTTCTACTCAAACTACTATTATTTCCATGTTTGAGCTCATATTCTATTTTCTTCTCTCATCCAAGTCATTCAACCACTCAAATACTTTTAATTACATGGAATGGATGTGAAACTGACCTTTGATCATATAAGAATGAACTTTGGATGAATATACTTCACTTGAGAAAAGCCCCAACTTCAATACCAAAGAAAATTCTTGACTTCTACAAACGCTAGTGAGCCTCTTTGCACTTGATTCTCTTGATTCTTGGTGTTTAATCTTTGATTTCCCTTGGATTTATGTTGATATGGTGTGTGGAATATTCTAGAGCTCTCAAGAGGTGTGGGGAAGATGAGAAATGAAAAATAAGAACTTGGGTCATATATTTATAATTATGAAAATCTGACCCGTCATGATTTATATGGACACTTATACGGTTCGTATAGTTTTATACGGTCCATATAAGTGACCGTATAATTCACCAATAATCGACCCTCTCTGTAACTGTTATACGTACGGTCCATATAATTTTATACGGTCCGTATAAGTGACCGTATAATGTCACCAGTGATGACCTTCCACTGTAACCATTATACGGACCTTATACGAACCGTATAAAGTTATACAGACCGTATAAGTGGTCGTATAACTCCTCTTTTTCCTAATTGTTCTCGTCGATTCGTTTGATCCCAAATCCTTATAACATCTTCTTGGCACTTGTTTAACACTTCATTAACCATCTAAGGAGTCCTATAGCTTCTCCTCAAGACATTACTAAATAATCGTTAACTCGATAATTGCTATATCTTCCCCAAACACAACTTATACTTCACTTCCTCCGACGAACTTTGTTTCTCCGATTCGTAATACTTCAAAAATCGTGTAATATAAACCTTTAAGCTACCAAATGCCCTCCTTAAGGTCATATGGACTTCATTTTCACCTTAGGCTTGCATTAGTCTACTCACAGCACAACAACATGAAATGTCCGAGGAGTAACATCGATCTCATAGCTTGATGTATTTATAGGGGTTGCCCAATTTTAGTCTATCACTGCAGAATCATAGCTGACTTAGCAGAGTTAGAGATGGTAGACTTTGATGTGATCATGGGTATAGACTGGTTAGCTTCATCTTATGCCACGGTATGTTGTAGAACCAAAGTAGTGAAGTTCGAGTTCCCTAATGAGCCAGTCATAGAATGGAAGGGTAATTCAGTAGTACCCAGGGGTAGATTTATTTCTTACCTAAGATACAGAAAAATGATTTTCAAGGGTTATATCTACCACCTAGTTCAAGTCAAGGATTCAGATGCCCAGACTCTAACTCTTCAGTCCGTCCCAGTTGTAAATGAGTTTCCAGAGGTCTTTCCCAAAGATCTTCCAGGAGTCCCTCCTAATAGAGAGATTGGATTGGGAATTGATCTACTCCTCGACACTCAGCCGATATCTATTTCACCATATAGAATGGCTCCAATGGAGTTAAAAGAGTTAAAAGGCCCGTTGAAAGATCTTATTGATAAAGGGTTTATTAGGCCCAGTGTTTCACCTTGGGGTGCGCCAGTCTTATTTGTCCGAAAGAAAGATGGTTCCTTATGCATGTGCATTGACTACCGCCAGTTGAACAAAGTCACCATTAAGAACAGGTACCCTCTTTCCAGAATAGATGACTTATTTGACCAACTTCAGGGTGCCCTCAGATCAGGCTACCATCAGTTAAAGGTTAAGGAACTTGATATTCCGAAGACCGCTTTCAGAACCCGTTATGGCCATTTTGAATTTCTTGTTATGTCATTTGGGTTGACAAATTCGCCAACTGCTTTTATGGATCTTATGAACAGGGTCTTCAAGCCTTATCTCGATTTATTCGTCATTATCTTCATTGATGATGTTTTGGTGTATTCCCGTAGGGAGGCTGATCATGCAGAACATCTCAGAATAGTGTTGCAGACTCTCAAAGATCGCGAATTTTTTGCAAAATTCTCAAAGTGTGAGCTAGATGGTGGTTGATAAAGAACTCTTTGATCATAATTTCCCGTATGAATACTGCGTCGAACATGAAACTTGTGATTGGTAGTAAAATACCGATTCGCTCGTTGAGACCTAATTCGATCTTCATAGAGTTCTCGAGATATTTTCTTACGAAGTTTTGTTATAGCATCTATAACCGCTTTCGGTTTAGGTGGGCGAATCCACCGGTCGATCTATCTATCCGTATATAGATATATGATCTAGCATGCCCATTTGTGAATTTTGGCTTAAGTCAGTGGCGTTCTTAGGTCATATGATCTCAGGTGAAGGTGTTAAAGTTGATTCTCAGAAGATTAATACCGTAAGGAGTTGGCCCAGACCCACATCATTTTCTGATATAAGAAGTTTCTTGGGTTTGGCAGGCTATTATAGACGGTTCGTAGAAGGATTTTCCTCTATTTCTACTCCGTTGACTAAGTTGACTCAGAAAAAGGTTAAGTTTCAATGGTCAGATGCTTGTAAGCGAAGCTTTGAAGAGTTGAAGAACAGACTAACTTTTGCTCCAGTTTTGACGCTCAAAAAAACGAATTAACCGATCGAACCGTACCGAATCAATTTTTAGGTTTTTTTTAATAAAACCGACGATTTTTATATAAATTTAAAACTGTACCGAATAATTAGGTTGGTTTAATAAACCGAAAAAATACAGAACCGTACCGAATAAGTTTATATGTGTAAAATATATTATTTATATTAAATTTAAATATAATAAAATATTAAAATTTTCGCCTTAGGTTTGGGATGATGAAAACAACTACAAGCCGACAACATAATTAACACCTAAAGTTCCTACGCTGAAACCTATTATACTACTTCTATTGAAATTAAATTAGTTCTAGCATCTATAGTAGTAACTAGCTTGTAAGCTACAAGGTATTCCAACGATCTTGGGTAGAAAGTTACAAAGTATTAGATATCTTTCTTCTCATTTGATTTTAAATTTATCTTATTGGATACTTAATCTTAGTAGACTCTGTTCTTGAATCCCATTTTAATTGATTTTTTCCCCCTCTGCGATCTAAATTATACTTTTTGTCTTTGATTAACATTGTTTTACACTATCGTAAAATAGTGGGATCAATCTTTATTTTTGTCGTCTTTTATGTTTTCTTGACTCATCACCCTTTAAATAGTAATCTAGAGAGTCTTTTTCCAAAGTCCTATAGAAGTATGCATGGTTTTGGGTATTTAAATTTTACTAGTGATTATAACTGACGTATTTTTTCTAAAAAAAAAAAATATTGAAGATTAACCGAACCGTACTGATACCAAAGAGAAACCGAGATGATGGAACAGTTTCGAAAAGCCTAATTTTGGTTCTACAAAATCAAATATCCAAAAAATTGGTATGATATAAATTTTATAAAATAACCGCCCGAATTGTATCATTGACACTCCTAATGCTTATCCACAGTGAAAAAAATTCTTTATGACCCGGAGAACAAAAAAACACACAAAAAAAAAAAAAACTTAGTTATTAGCGGATGGGTTTCGTTGTAACGAGCGTGAAAGCTTCATTAAAATGAGAATTAGAAACTTTATCCAGTAACAATGCTTTGATTCCCACTTTTTTTCTTTTTGGAAAATCCTGTATAGTTGTTGCCAACACACAATAGCATCAAACAAGAGTAAAGCGGCACGTACATTAGAATGCTAAAGCAATGTTAATTCATTACTTATTCATTCAGGGAAGGCTATGTAATATCAAAAAGTCTTTTCCCTTTTTTTTTTCCATACCACATACTAGACCACTATTTTGCCAAAGGAAAGATATATATAACTAAAAAGTCTTTTCTCAACCCATGACTAATTCATCACTTATCCGTTCAAGGAAGGCTTTGTATAATCAAAAAGTCTTTTCCCTTTTTTCATACGACATACCAGACCACTATTTGCCAAAGGAAAGATATAAAAAACAAAAAGTCTTTCCTTAACCCATGACTTAATAACTTACGTCATCTCATTTTCAACAAAACATACCATCGAGAACATCATCAAAGAGAATTTGCAAAGGAGAGGAGAGAGATAGAAAAAACAGAGTGATTATATTGCCTCCCCCAAACTCAAGAATTTGCTAAAAAAAAAATATTCAAGAAAAATCTTTGAGTTAGGCGAGGTATTTTTTCTTTAATTTGATGTTTTATTGCTGATTTCCATCACCCTGTTTAAAAATTTCTGGTTGGCTCTTCTATTTCTTCTACCAGAGAAAAGAGAGTGATGCCAATTACCTTGGCCTCTCCAAAACACAAGAATTTGATTAAAAAAAATCAAGAAAAATCTTTGAGTTAGGAAAAGTCTTGTTTCTTTCATTTCATGTTTTATTGCTGATACCACCCTTGTGGTGGTAAAATCTCCAGTTGGCTCGTCTAGTTCTTCTGCTCTTGATCTATGGATCAATGGATGCAGATGTCTCAATAGGTTCCTGTGTTACAAATCCAAATATACTACACAAATCTCCAAACATGTAAGGATCATGAACCTATGACGATCCACCAAAATTAAAAGTTGTAGCAAATAGGTTTAAACGGTCTAGCCTGTCACGACCCCAAACAGGAGGGTCATGACGGGCACCCGGGCCCTACCTGCCGAGACCGCTAACATACTTTCCTACTATGATCAGAAACAAGATAGAAATCTGCTAAGTCGTATAAGAGATATGCTGACAAGGAATGAGCCCATAAAGATATACTATACAACCAGACGGAACAAAACTGTACAGCAGTATATAGACCGTGTCTAATCCCACTATGATTGTCTACAAGCCTCTATTAGATCATCTGTCATAAAGAAGTCGGGACAGGGCCCCAACATACCCGTATACACACAAAAGAGTGACATACCAAAACACGACGACAACTTCAGAGCAAAGAGCAGTGCTTCAACGTCAGCTGAACAACAACCTACTGAGGCGGATCACCGATCTGTCCGTTTGCACCTGCGAGCATATAACGCAGCAGCCCAAAAAAGGAACGTCAGTACGAATAATGTACTGAATATGTAAATCATGAGAGTAATAAGAAAGAGACATACGACGTAATAAATGCAATCTGTATGTCTGACCTGCCTCTGTAGACCAATGATGTACAAAAAATGTTGTGCATGCATGCATGAGGTTATACACATAAATATGCTTATATAAAGCCTGTGAAGCCTCTGTGGGTATCCCATTGTATCGTATAGGGCTCTGTAGGCATCATCGTCATTGTCGTAATTATCATATTACCAGCTGATCAGGTGATAGTGCATATATAACGCCGTTACCTTCCCCATACCCCATATGTATATATATATATATATATATATATATATACACACACACATAATATATGCGCATATAGCGCCTGAGGGGTCACAGGTCTATATATGCAAATGTATATATATAAATGCATGCAATGCAAAACATGATAAGAGTACAAGTAACTCTAGAGACCATACTGGATCTAAAGAAAGACTTTATGAAGATAATACTAAAGAAAGACTTTATGAAGATAATACTATAGAACATGAATCGAATGGATCATACCTAACTTTAGGAGTAGAATCATTATGGATTTAACGTTACGCGTACGTCTTGTTCATAAAGATCATGCCAAAAAGAAAGAAAGAAAGAAAGAAAGAAAGGGACAGCCTTACATACCTTGTTGTCTCCTTAACTACTCAAAGACTATCCTCCCGAACTTGCAAATCTACATTCAAGATGATTCATACTAAGGTTAAACCGTTGAAAAGCTTATAAGTTCAAACTAAATTAATTGGTAAGCTAATGAAAGTCGGGCAACATTTCCCTTATATCATCTACTTCCATCAACTCCAAAACAACTCTCAAAAAAACAATAAAAACATCAACAATACCATAACCAAAAGATTACATTCAAATTATTCTCAGTTCAGTCCCAAAACTTCTTTTCATAGTCAATCCATAGCAACAACTCCAACACAACACCTTATGGCTTTTCTTCATAACTATTTCCACCTTCAAGACTTGATAAACCTTCTAATCAACTTAACATAAGAAGTAGTGAAAAGCATACCTTATAATTTGAAGAATTTCACCTTGTTCACCACAACTTCAACTAGAAGCAAGAACAATCTCCTTCCTTGAACTAGCTTAGGCTTTTAAGGTTTGATCCTCCCTTGAAATGAGTTGCAATGTATATGGATGATTAGAAATGGTTGAGAGAGCTTATAAGGTCACTAGGGATTTGATTTGATGAAATAATGAGCCCCAAATCGTGGGTTTTAATTTATAACAAAAGGGAAAAATTCCACCGACTTAGATTATGCAGACCGTATATAACCAACGTGCTATCTGTATAATGTTATATGGAGCTTATAGTTGTTCCGTATAATTTCCTTCAAAAATTTTTGCTCTCTGTAAATTTTGACGAGCCTTTCCGCTTCGATTCACTTATTCTCTAATCCTTCCGTAACTTACCAAACATGAGCTTAAACACTTATAAGCATAAGTTAAGCCTATCCAATCTCATATACCTTTGAAGATAAATTTCGATGTCCAAAACTAAGATAACTTACATACGATGATTCTAAATGCATAAAACCACAAGGTATAACATGGCCCTTTAGAGCATAATTTCCCATGAATCTTGTATCACCAACTGCACCTCCCATAAATGATAAATCCATTGGAGGAGGAGTTGAGACCTCTAGATGTTGGTTCTCCGGTAGTGGTAGTGGTGCTATTATAATTTGATCATGTCTTGTGTATAGGTAAAAAGCATGAACACTAGCAATCTTATATGTCTTAACAATATTCCCAATGAGTGATTCCAGGGACTGAAACATGGATGTAGAATTGGAAAACATTTGTTTATGAAAATTCTTCAAAGCCGTCAAATCATCTTTGCAATTGTTGTTCAACTCCTCTGGTCTTTTAACTCCTTTAGTCTTTTAACTCCTTCATAAAGATATCTTCTTATTTGCATATTTGGTTTGCGTCCAGGGCGTTTTGGATGAGTTTCGGATGTTAGATTGATGTTTAGAACATGATCTAGTTTCTTTGTTTTTTGGTGTCTTTCACCTACGAGAATGAGCTTGCACTTGCGGAGCCGCGCCTGCACAAGGTGGGTCGTAGGTGCGAGGAAAGGGAAGATGGGCAGGTCTGCACCTTCGGACCTGGCCTTTTTAGTGACTCTGGCTGATGCGAGGGTTTGATCGCTCGTGCGACCCCACAAATGTGGAAATTGGACTGAACCTGTGGTGTCGCTGGTTAGATTAAACCCTTCACTTTTCATTTCAAAATTAGACTTTTCATTCTCACATTTGGAGCTTGAGACTTCGGTTTGGAGAGTTTCGTGACGGGTTTTGCAACATTCTTCACATGGGTAAGTTTATAATCCCCATTTATCATTTTACCTTTGATTATTATGGAATTTCATCTTAGAAATCATGATTGGAGATAAGGAATTGAGATTTAAGAACCCTAGGTTGAAAATGAGTAATTCTTTAATTGATTATCAAATTGATGTCGGATTTGATTCATATTTGGTATTTAGATTCCATAAACCTTAGGTAGACTAATTATGGTGCGAATTTCTAGATTTATCCTTCGAGGCTCGAAATCCCATTTTGGGTCTGAAACTATTATATAGCAATATGGGTATCATAAGGACTCGTGTTCTGATGTAGAATACGTATTTGAATAGATTGGATCATAAGGAGGCTCTACAAAAGGGAAAGGCTTTAGTGTGATTGTTGGAGTCCAAATCAGGCAAGTTGAGAGCTTACTTAACTCTATTAAAGCGTCGTGGTTGGTTAAAATGGACTGATAAAGAAGGAGTAATGGGGTAATTAAGGGGGTCTCAATACTTGTGAGCTTACGAGCATTTGAGTCGGGTACTGGTGTTATGTTACGGGTATTTGTGTAAATTTATATTTTATGGTCCGGTCTGAATGCCATGCGTTGGCATTAGCTGATAACATCGATTGATTTGTGATTCGTGATTGGGACATGTGATCCCTTATTTATTGTTCTATGCTTAATAACTATCCTATTTGTGATTATGTATTCTCTTCACTCCTACATACTCATTTAAAAGTGGAAAAGAGTTAATGATTGAGTCTTTACTTCATAGCTTGGTTGCTTACTATTGTGCATGTCATATTCATGCTTTCATATAGTATCTCATGCATTTTATACTTGAGGATACTTATGTGAGGTTTGAAGGGAAATATTTCCAGACAGTGTGATGGGAATGATATGAGCCCAATTGGCTAGAGATAGGTAATTTGAGCCTTAATGGCTAAGTATATGTGATATGAGCGTAATTGGCAGAAATGAGATTAGAAGCCTATGACGGCTAAGAACATGAAGGGAAATGATTTCGGGTGGTGTATGGACCTCGCGAGTCCCCCATGGGTTACGCATCCCTATTAAAAGAGCATGTGTATACCGGTGATGGAAAGGCTTTGCATAGAATTTGCATATCATAATATCTTGTGAATCCCTTGTTTGAATGATTTGCTCAGATTGTTGATTTACTCATACACTACCTACTTATTTGACTACTTGAACAACTTATGGACTAGAGATTCTCACCTTTAGGCTTGTAGCTTATGATTATAATTATTTGTATGTTGGAAACACAACGGTTAAGTGTGGAAGTAGTATTAGGAAGACTGACCCTCGCTCTTTGTTTTAGTTTAGGATCGGTCAACGATCCTGCTGAGTACATGTTGATTTTCCGTACTCACTCTACACTTACTGCACCTTTTTGTGTAAAGGTTCAGTTCCTAGCAGTAGTGGATCTCGTGAATATACCGGTCATTGAGGAAGCTTGTTTAGAGGATTCGGGGTGAGCCATTAGTTGATCCGTGGCATCGGATTCCCCATGTTTCTTTATTTCCATCTTTCCTATTTCTAGACTATGTATTCGAGATTTATCCTAGACTTGTGTTTTTATTTAGTAGTTCTTGTGCGAGTGATACCAAGTTTTGGGAGTTATAGTACTTATTTTGTATATATATATATATGAAACTTATTTAGGACTTTAAATGACTTGTTTGATTATTCTGCATGCTTATACGTAATAATTCGTATGAAATGGTTGTGGATGTCTTACTTACTTGACGAGAGTAATTGCCTTCACGGCCTTAGAAATTGGGTCGTGACAAATTGGTATCAGAGCTTTAGGTTCACTGGTCTAATAATTACAAGAACAATGTCTAGTAGATTCTTGTGGATCGGTACGATGAGCTCCGTTCCTATCTTCGAGATGCTATAGGAAATCTAGGAAAACTTTAATCTTTCATTCTTTATCATGCGTACTTGATTCTAATGGATTCTAAGAGTTTCTTTGTTTCACTCTCTCAAAGATGGTGAGGACACGATCGGCTACAGTTGGAGACCAGGAGCCCGTACTTGCACCCATGCCCCCTGCCATTATTGGTCATAGAAGGGACAGGGGATGGGGTAGGGGAAAGGCAGGGCTAGAGCCTGTATTGCTACACCAACCAAAGGACAAGCACCAGTCGCTGCTCAGACCTATGATAGTGATGTGACTCCCGACGTAAAGGAGATTCTGGTTTAGGCAGATGAGGTTGGACCCAGCCAGGCAGCAAATGAATTTATTACTACTCTTGTTTTTCAGGATACTTTGTTGCGTATCTTGAGCTTCATTGAGGGTATGGCCCAGGTGGGCATACTACTGGCTACTCCAGAGGGTTCCCAGACCAAAGCTGGAGCTCAGATTCCCGATCTAATGGTTGCTGCAGGATATAAAACCCAGAGGCACAACCAGCTGCTGTTGTGGCTCCTTATTTTTTGAGTTTGCCAGTTTTGGATGTTGCTATCCGCCCTATTGCCCAGCCCACTATGACTATTGAAAAGACAAAAAAGTGGGATAAGATGAAGCCATCACAGTATGATGGGCATCCTAATGATGATGTGTATGAGTTTCTGGTAAGTTTTCACGATCGGCTATAGAGTTTGGGGTTGGTTGAGTCCAACGGTGTTGATTTCACAACACGTGAAGGGTTTTGTTGAGACTAGGCCAGCTGGGTCGTCTCCACTTACTTGGGTTGAGTTTTCTTGTGTGTTTCTGGAGAAGTGGGTTCCCCATAGTTTGAGGGAAGAAAGGCGGAAGCAGTTTGATTGGTGGGAGCCTGAAGACAAAGTACGAGATGAGGTTTCATGCCTTGTCTCGTCATGCTTTGACTATTCTACCTAATTACACAAAGCGGATTCAAAAGTTTGTTAGAGGTTGACTTATCCCTTTTGAGTTCTAGCGATGCAAGTAACAGCTTCTAAAGGTACTTTACAGGCAGTAGTGGATCTTTTGCTAAGAGTGTTGAGTTCATTAGGCATCAGGAGTTTGGGGGTAGAGTGGGCAAGAAGCCCTGCAGCTCTAGCAGTTTTAGAGGTACCTCATTTGGAGATAGAGGTCACCATAGTAGAGGTTATCATCCCCAGTTCAGAAGACTAGTTCAGCCAACGATTCAGACTTTGACAGATGGTTCCTTGGTAGTCGTGCTCATGGTTCGGGTATAGTTCCCAAGGTTTTTATTCTCTACCCAAAGGTCGAGGTGGTCAGTCCGGTTATTATAGTTCTTCCCAGAAGCCTATGGCATGCCGGGGATCTTATAGTATCTTTGACATAGAGGATTTCGTGAGGGACTTCCCCAAACTTAGGTAAGGTGGCCCACACTCAGTTTCTCAAGTTTCTGCATCTAGGTCAGTGGCATAGCCAGCTAGAGGCAGTGCATAGAGTGGCAGAGGTGGTTATTATTCTGTTAGAGGTAGTACTTAGACAGACCGTGGTGGTGGTCACAGAGGTTCTCAGGCCGAGAATGGTCGTGCACCATGATATGCATTTCTAGTAGACCAGAGGCAGAGGCTTCTGATGCAGTCATTACAGGTACTATTTCGATTTGTCATCGATCGGCTATGGCGTTATTTGATCCAGGATCTACAAACTCTTATGTGTCTACTTATTTTCCTGGGGTCTGGATATGCTATGTGAGTTGCTTGATTTCCTCGTTAGTGTTTCTACTCTTCTTAGGGATTTTGCAGTGGTGGGTCGACTGCATCGATCTTGTGTGGTTACTTTGATGGGATACAACACTTTGGCTGATGTGATGATTCTTGACATGGTAGATTTTGACATTATTCTAGGTATGAACTAGTTGTCCCCTTATCATGTGATCTTGAACTGTCATGCTAAGACAGTTACTTTAGCCATGCCAGGAGTCCCTAGGTTAGAGTGGAAGGGTGCTATTAGTCATGCGCCACAGAGAGTGGTATCTTTCCTTAAGGCTCATCGGATGATTGAGAGGGGTGTTTATCCTATTTGGCCTATGTTTAGGATACTAGTGCCAATACTCATCCACTTGAGTCCGTACCAGTAGTGAGGGATTTCCTGAGGTGTTTTCGATAGATTTACTAGGTGTTTCACCAGATCATGACATTGAATTTTGCATTGATTTAGAGCTGGGCACTAAGCCAATTTCTATTTTGCCATATCGGATAGCACCAACAGATTTGAAGGAGTTGAAGGAACAATTGCAAGATATGTTAAGTAAGGGGTTCATTAGACCTGGTGTTTCCCATTGGGGGGCTCTAGTGCTATTCGTGAAGTAGAAGAAGGATGGGCATATGCGTATGTATATCGATTATCGACAGTTGAACAAGGTTACAATCAAGAACAAGTATCTCATTCCTCATATTGATGATTTATTCGATAAACTTCAAGGTTCATCAGTCTTCTCTAATATCGATTTGAGGTCTAGTCATCACCAGTTGAATATTAGGGCAAAGGATAACCCTAAGATAGCTTTTAGCACCCATTATGGTCATTATGAGTTTCTAGTTAAGTCGTTTAGGCTGACCAAGTGCCATGTGGAAGAGCTCTTTCGATAATACGAATGGATACAGTTAAACAAGTTCAGGTGGAGATCACCTTTATCCATGTATTCTTGATAATTACTTCTAGAAAATGCATGGTCCTCTTAGCTAGGAAGTTACAACTGATTATCTTCCTTGTTTCCTGTATTATAACCATTACTAAGCTGCTTATAAGCTGCTTTAAAGTTGTAGCATTAGTTAGCAGTTTGCTCATTAATGTGCCATAATGACGGAGCTAGGAATTTTGTCAAGGGTGTTCGAATTCATATAATCTATATATTAAGGGTGTTCAATATGTAATACATTACTATTATATATAAGGGACTACAAAAGGGCTTATGTAATCCTCACAAAACTTTCCCCAAAAATGTCAAATTTTTGAATTAATTACTACTAGGTCCTAATCTTATTTTTTAAAGTCAAATTTTATTTTTGTTCTTATGGTTTACTTTTTAAAAGCTATCGAACATTCTGCCTTATTTACCTGTTTTTTATCCGGTATTCGATACCCGCATTGGAGCTCGCCTAATCCAGATTCGCATAGCATAGGGCCCAATCGGGGGAAGCGCTCCTTACCAATGATTTTTTCATACTTAGGCTCGAACCCGAGACCCTTGATTAAGGGAGGAACAACCATATCTGTTGCACTTTATTTTCCCTGTTGCTTTCTTCTATTGATCTTATCTATTAACCTAAAAAATAGTCATTTCTTCGCTAGATATTTTTGCTTCTTGTTGCTCTTTATTTTCTTCTTTTTCATTTGTTGCTTATTATAGATTTTAACAAGTAAGCATTTCTTTTACTTTATATTTATATTATGAAATCTGAGAATTTCTGAAAATTCTTTTACTCATATGTAGGCATTTCTTTTACTTTATATTTATACTTTAATGAGTTCATATGTGTTTACCAAGATTAGTACAAAAATGATTTTCAGATAGTTTTAAAAATTATTAAATTATTTCATATAATGCTGAGAATGAAGACAATATTATCGGTCAAGATCGAGTTGTCTTTAAAATCTCTTGTTTGGTTAACTAAAATTAATCTTTTAATCACAAAATGAGTTTGAAGTAGGGCGGAATTAGAGTGTCAGCTTGTAACACTTTGGTTCAAATTCTTTATTTGTCTTAAACGTTCATTAAATATATTTATAAAAAATATTAATTTAGAACTAAATAACTTAAAAAATTAGGATTCGAAACTCATATATTTCAAATTATGGCTCCGCATTTAATTTGAAGTAAATAATTTCATCAAAATGAAAGTTAAGATATTACAGGAGTGAAATGAAAGTTTTGCTTTTATATATTGAAAATGTACTTATTTGAAGTTTAATTATTACCAACATAAATTATATTTCTTTAATTAAAATATTTCTTTTTATATCTGAAGCCGGGCCTGGTGAGACTAGTGTCTGTAATACGTAACGAATTGTATCATCAAATGTACCTAACAAACTTTGCGTGAGAAAAAAGAAAAAAGGATACTGATGGATGCATTCTGTTATAAGAAACTATTCAAGGGGATAAAGTGAAGAAAAAATTACATAAACGTACATGGTACTCCTGGAATTTGTAGCAACTGACGAGCCGCCATGGTTGTGCTGATGCTTGCAAGGGACATTGCCATGATAATTAAGAAACGAGGCAATTTTTGAAACAGCCATTATCAATTAACACTGATTTTTCTTTGAGCAAATCGAAGTTGGATTCTTTCTTCGAACTGAGTTATGGTGAAATGAAATTGATAAAATGGGCATATATAGGGGAAACTTTGATGAAAGATTCAACGGGTGGATGGGATGTGGGTGTGGAAGATTGGTAGCTTCCAAACAGGAAATAGCAAGAAAGAAAAAAAAGATTCAGCATCTTCATTTGGTATTAGGAGATATCAAGCTAAATTGCAAGCCGCTCCTGGTCATGTCTTTCATCTTGCGGTTAGGTTTCAACGTTGAATCCGAATGTTTTTTTCTAACATGTTTCCAGGAACGGTAAGAACACATTTATTTGGGAAACAACCATTTACCCTTTACAATTTGCTCGGTGCTCTTAGAGCAATACGAGCCTATAGACAAATCTTGTCAAGTAAGGTCGTCCATACATTAGAACCAGCAAACTATCTCTATCTGTCAGACCTCATGCTGTACTGATTCAAAAGGCTTATCAAACTAAAACGACAAGTCTTATAAAGATTGTTGAATACAAAGCAGCCCAACTGAAGAAAGGTTTTATTTCAAACAACAGATCCCTTTTCATAACAAATATATTGGCACCAAGAGGATGCCATCCTGTACAAACTAGTCAACAAATAAATTTTGAAGGTATGTCTCACTCCTAATTCTACTGTGAGTGGGATTACTGAATCGAGGATTTCATCTATGAACATCCTGCCAAAAACAAGGGAATGATCAAGCACAGTGGTTTAAGCCACAAACAATCAGTACGAAACACTTCATCTCAGAAGAAATATAACATGCTACAACTGCATCTACTAAGTTCAGTACAACTGTATCTACTAAGTTCAGTACAACTGTACCAGTATGGACTAGCAGGTTGAGTAACTGTACCCGGACAACTCTATATGTACAACTAAAACGTCCAGTTCGGGCGTTGCAACTGTATAGTGCAATTCCAGATCTTTCGTGTTGATCTCATTGCATTCGTCAAAGCGGAGGAAACTAGAGACCACGAGATCGAGTTTGATAGAAACTTCCTCAACTCACCAAACCATGCAACATTTAAATCGTTCAAGCGATCAAGACGTATTCGTGAGTTCTTCAATAAGCCAAACTCTTTTGCAATTATAAGCTCAGGGAATTTGATCTCCCTATACTTAAGTGAGTTCTTCAATAAGCCAAACTCTTTTGCAATTATAAGCTCAGGGAATTTGATCTCCCTATACTTAAGTGATGCCAAATTTGGAACATCAATCTCCCGTAAGCCTGTACAATCCTCAATCGCTAAGAACTTAGGGACCGACTCCTGCAAATTTTAAACCTTTGCAACCCAGTAGAAAGGTCACATAAGCCTGTACAATCCTCAATCGCCAAGAACTTAGGGACCGACTCCTGCAAATTTTAAACCTTTGCAACCCAGTAGAAAGGTCACATAATATCAATCTCTCAAAGGAATTGAGATGCTAGAGAAATCCTTTAGATATCCTCATACATGATATCTTTAAAGATTTTGACATTCAACAATATCCAATACAGGGGTTTTTTCCAACGACATCCAGAATAAGACAAGTGTTCTAGAGTTGGTGCCTGGATTTTAACACTTTGGTCCCGATTTCTACTAATAAGACAATGCACAATGCCAAAATCGAGAATCAATGGACAACAATTGAGCAGAGTCTGAAGCAAGTTGTCATCTAAACAAACATCAGATAGAGAAAGTTTTCTCAAAGAATGGCAGCTTGCTGCTTGACTAGTAGATAATGTAAGATCCATCAGATTACATCCCCAGAGAACAACTTCTCTTAAAGAATTTGCTGCCAAGAATGTGAAAATAGGCAAGGGGTATGAGGGGACAGAAACATTACAGACCAGATCTTTTACACCATTCTGAAGAGCAATGCCGAGCCATTTATCCATCCGAGTGAAAGCAAGAGGACGATGATAAGCAGAAACTGAAATTGAAAGTTAAAAACTTCTATGGGGATTTTACTGTCCCTATATCTCTCCATGATTTGATCCACTATTTTCTTATTATTGCCTTTGACATATTCAAAGGTGAATTCCAAGTTGGGATGGGCGGACCAGACTTGTAGCCATGTTTTGGAGAAAATGGTCATCTTGACTGCTTCTGCAAAACTAAGAGACTATTTTGTGAATGAGGCATTCAGACAATATGTCCATGGTTGTAACTGCAATGTGATACAGATTCTTGAATTCTATTGAATTTATAGAATGTGACTCTTGTAAAATTCACACTCCAACAAGGAGAACCAAAGGAAACCTTTCCAAGGAAGAATTGGCAAACCAAAACCTCTAATAAAAATATAGCCTAGTTGATATAATTTGTTATGCTCTTCTTGCTTTTTTGGGGTCTTTTAGTGAAGTGTCTTGCATAAGAAAATTTTGGATTTCAAACTTGCATAGTACAAGAGTATACTTGACCCTTTGCCAATATATATGCGTATGTGTGTAAAAAGCAAGCATAAGTAGAGTTAAGTAATTAGAACCCAAACTCTCAACTAAGAATTCACTATGTCTAAATTTTGAGGAGCAGATAGTGTAGTGACAGAAACAAGGGATATTGTAGTGATGAAAACAAGTGAAACATGCAGGGCATTCCACGACTTCTACTTCCGTATTATTCTGATATAGAAATAATTCCAACAACAACAACATACCCAGTGAAATCCCACGAAATGGGGTCTGGGAGGGTAGAGTGTACGGAGACCTTACCCCTACCTTGGGAGGTAGAGAGGCTGTTTCCGATATAGAAATAATACCGAGTTTCAATTTTTAACAGTAGATGCTTCACAAATAACTGTCACTTCTAAGAAGATGCGGTGCTATCTAACGAGCAGTCAATTATATTATCCGATTGATTTGTCGTAATAACAAAAAAAGTACCTTTTATTCCATTCGATGGAACCGCAAGCACTTATGATACTGCTATGTTTAATATTTTTATACTTTAATCTTAGGCAAGTTAAAACCAACGATTACACACAAAACTTGGGCAAGTTTACAAAAAGAAGTCATCAGTTAAACAGGATATTGAGACTTGAGGTCATAGACCTACGAACACACATTGGGAAGTTCTCTAGAACACGAACCTACATATACATGCTTGGGGTGATGAAAAACCTTTTATCCTTATGATAGGAGACTGAAAGAAGTAAAGCTCTTTGTGTACACCTCATTAACCAATTAAATTCAATACAATTAGCAATGACGTTTATTTTGCAGCAGCAAGAAGTACAAAGTTAAATGCAGATGAATTTCAGAGCATATTAAAAGTTGAAAGGGAGGGTGATTGTTTTTCTGAGACACCCATGGTATAGAATATTAAGAAAATACGTGCTGTGAGCATATGAGAAGAAGAAAATAGTGTTCCTTGGTCTATATTAGCTGGTAAAAGAGAAATGCACCACACTATGACTACATTTAATCATCTTAGTACTAGTACACAGCAGATTTAGTACTAAGGATAAAATTGCTAAGGTGGGGACTGGGGAGTTACAAATGATACTCAATGTTGCCTTCCTCAAGCTGTAACAGAAACAAAACAACACTTAATTTTGAGTATACCTATACTAAATGGAATAACACTGAAGTATAACATCTTTTCTTTATCTCTAAAAGCAGTGGAACCTGGTCCAGAGAGCTCTATTTAGCGCGACATGAAAAGAAAAAAAAAAAAAAAGGAGATGCACAGGTCACAGAAATCAGAAGTATAAGACAAAACTATATGCAGCATGGCTTCTCTTTAAAAAAAAAAAAAAAAAACATATTTTGAAGCTATCAAAATGATATTGGAATGTTCATAAGTTGAAAAAAGCAAGAAAAACATTAATAGGTCATCATGCATAGTCATGCAACTTTTAGAATTATAAGACACGGTTCTATGAAAACAGTATCCCTTCTTAGAGCTTTTACTCATTAGCATTATGTAATGAAACTCACTTTGTCCCAAATTGACTATAATGTACTGCTAAGAAAGGATAGAAAATTGGTGATTCCTTGCAGATTACTATATAAACTCGTCCCATCTGATTTTGTCAGCTTCAATTAATTGGCAAAATGGCATGGAACTCCAACTCTCAATCTTGTGCTTCCCTGCAGAAGGTAGTATTCAAACCAGCGGTTCCTTTTCCACAATAAGTATGTTGGCCACTACGCTTGCACTGCATTCGAATCATCGAGTCAGGGACAGTTGGGAAATAAATAAAACTTTGGAGGAACTTCCATAGCATGTTGGCCACTACGCTTGCACTGCATTCGAACCATCAAGTCAGAGACAGTTGGGAAATAAATAAAACTATGGAGGAACTTCCGTGCTGAATTTTAAGATTCTAAAGAGCCAATTTTGTTGGTGTCACCTTCTTTTGTAAAGGACGAAATTTTAAAAGAACCAATTCCTGCCATAAGCGTCATACTAACATTCAAAGGACTTTAGTCCTTTTGATGATCCAGTTGTCTGCCAAAGAGCCAAAATTTTCCACTTTTCTTCTCTTTGCCAAAATCCATTATCATCAAGTGTAGATTTTGTTAGTTTATCATTATCGCACAAGACTACATAAGGAAGACCATAGCACAAATTTACATCCTTCCCCCATAGATCCATAGCTTATCAAACTTCCTCCACAAAATTTGGCGAAACAAGACTTTCTGTGTACAGACTAAATTGAATTCCATAACCATGATGGATCTGAACCTGAGGATGCTTGAAATTGTTGTGTCTTGAATTATATAGCAATAAACTTGAACCGTGTTGCAGTAATATTTCATCATTATGGGAGATGAAAACTGGCAAAATTGAATGCTCAATAGCTGTAAAATAAGGGATTGAAGCCACCTTAGTCCATGACTCCACAAGTCCATACACCTTCATTACCCACACATCCATCTGGACCTTATAATAGTCGCAAAATACACATAGATTACCATCTAAAGTCCCTAATTCCCAATCAGAATTACCATCAACGAGATCGGGCAATGCTACATTATCATATGTCCCGTCTACGAGGTTTAATGAAGAGACAAACCATGAGTCACTCTTATCACTAACACGCATAGCGATCCAATGAAGTCTTCCGTTTACAAATTTAGCAGGATCATTGCAAAATATAACACTTGGGTACTCTTTAGTCATTTCCCAAGAATTAGTTCTTAGACTATAAATCCTAAATTCATTCTGAAACCCATAGTGACTATGCGAACTTCCCACAACTTGTACAACTTTGTAATCATCTTGACACTCATTGTAACCAAAACCATAAGCCACATACGAACTATTATGCACCTTACTACCTGAAAATGACAATTTTTTCAACTCTCTTATAGACGGATTCCATAGAAATAGGTCGCGTAAACCACCAGAAATACAGAACAATCCATCACACGAGCCCACAACGTTATAGTGAACAAATGGCTCTTTGCAAGGAAAATGAAGCTCATCAGGTATATGGGGAGATTCTTGATAATACATAATTGCATAAAGAGAGCAAGTGTCAAATGTTAGGGTGTTTTCATAAGAGCTACTAAAAAGAAGAGCAAAACCTTGTTTCTTGGTTGAAAATTTGAGATGGGTTTTGAGGAATTTGGGAGCTGAGATGAGAGAAAGCAAAGATTTAGAAACACACCTCATCCTCAACAAAGATTTTACGGGTAATCTTACCAGTATTTCAAATATTATTTCTTGGGGAAGAAGTGGCAGTGAGTCTGATTCATGGGCCATTGATGTTCTTGCCCGGAATTCCATCTGGCGTGGGGTAGTAAGAAAGGGTTTTTTTTTTTTTTTTTTTTTTTTAAATTATTTTTATTACATAGGGGGGTGGGGAAGGGGAAATTTAGGAGGGATTACAATGTGGGGATTCGAACCCTCACCAACAAGGTGAAAGTTCAGGTAGTTTGGCATTAAATTTATGTTTTCGCGTGCTTAATTAGGTGATAGGTTTTGCTTTTTGAGTCAATTTGACTAAATTTTGAAAATAAATTAGATTTTATTAATTTAATATTTAAAGATTAAAATTTTTATATATTTAAAAAGTACTTTAAGTTGCAACTTTTCACATATCAATTTGCTGAAAAAATATATCTTAAAATATTGGTCAAATTTCATGTAGTTTGAATCTATGAAGCGAAAAGTATCAAATAAATTTAGACAGACAAAGTATTATATTTGGTTGAAGATATAAATTTGAATCCCACCTTACAAAATATAAATTTAATCTCAAATTTAATTCTGAGATATCCACTTTTATCTCAGGAATGTGAATTATTTTATTTTATAGTTGGTTGAATTGTTCATTCCATATAAACTTTTTGGGGTTATTTATGTTATAATTGTGATATTATTTTTATATTATACTCAATGTTGAATAACAACATGACAAAGATGTTCTTATAACTAATCTCTTAACGTCCTTTAAGAAAAGCAAGGTTAAAAAAAATATCCAAGTTTATCTAGTGTAAACTCTAATGCATATTTTATTTAGTCCAATGAACCAAACATATACAACTAAAGTAAATAGATTAAATAACTCTGTTGTTATTTAATTTTGATATTATACTTCCCAAACCTGTTCATAAAGCAAACAGCCCAAGTATGCTAAATGTGCACCAAAATAACATTTTTTTGCACGGAGTGCCCTTCTTTTGGGCTGGTATTTATATTTTGCCCCTCATTTATGTCTTCTTTAATTTTCGCTTCTCGTCATTGCGTTTAATGAAAGTTTTTTGACTAAATTACCCTTACCCCATTAAAACTCTTTCTATTTCGTCATTTGCTCTTTTCTTTTCTTTTTTTTGCTTCTTTCCTCCTCTTTTTTGTGTCTATCTCATCCGTTTCTAAAACTTAAAAATTTAATTTGGATCTTTTGCTCGTTTCAATATTTGTTTTTATGTTAAATTGTTGTTTGTTGAATTGATATCTTTGTCTTCGTCATTTTTTATATTTAATTGATCTTTTTTTATTTAAAATTATAGTGTTTTGTTATAGTGTCTCCACGATTTTTTCAACTTTAGTTTCGTTCCCCATGTATATATTTTGATTTTTTGAATATCGCATTATGAATGTCGTAATATATTTTAGCTGATTTTGATATGCGTTTTGGTTTTCTCTTTGTTGAATCTTTGAAGTTTTTGCAGTGAATGCCTTTTTATGTTGTTATCGCTCGTTTTTGTTTAATAATCGATTTTTTGAAGAATGTTTTTGTCGAGGCAAACATATGCCGGGTCCGCAGAGTTTATGATTTTTGAAATCGAAGTTATGCCGTCTCCGGCATAAAGTTATGCTTGTTGACATAACTTCATGAATTAAGTTAATTTATGTGTGTCTTGATTTTTTGGTATTGTCTTGTTAATAATTTTGATTTTTATGCAATCTTATGTGTTATTGGTGTTGTTTTGTTAATAATATTTTGTTTTGATTATGAAAATGAAAGTTTGCCTCTCACGGCATACTTTGTAATTTTGTAAAGTGAACTTCGCCTCCTACAGAGATTTGTCTAATTCTTAACACTTGTGTATTTTTTTATTTTGCTTATGAAAATGAAAGTTGCCTCTAACAAAGATACTTTGTTCTTTTGTAAAGTGAACTTCTACCTCCTCCCTAAGATACTTTTCTAGTTCTTAACACTTGCGTAAATTTTTGTTTTGCTCATAAAATGAAAGTTTGCCTCTAACAAAGATACTTTGTTCTTTTCTAATGTAAACTTTCGCCTCCTCCAAAGATACTTGTCTAATTCTTAACACTTGTGTATTTTTTTTTATTTTACTTATGAAAATGAAAGTTGCCTCTAACAAAGATACTTTGTTCTTTTGTAAAAGTAAACTTCGCCTCCTCCGCATGTTTTTCTAGTTCTTAACACTTGCGTAAATTTTTGTTTTGCTCATAAAAATGAAAGTTTGCCTCTAACAAAGATACTTTGTTCTTTTCTAATGTAAACTTCGCCTCCTCGGCATACTTGTCTAATTCTTAACACTTGTGTATTTTTTTTAATTTTACTTATGAAAATGAAAGTTGCCTTTAATAGCATACTTTGTTCTTTTGTAAAGTAAACTTGGCCTCCTCCGCATACTTTTCTAGTTCTTAACACTTGCGTAAATTTTTGTTTTGCTCATAAAAATGAAAGTTTGCCTCTAACAAAAGATACTTTGTTCTTTTCTAATGTAAACTCGCCTCCTCCAAAGATACTTGTCTAATTCTTAACACTTGTGTATTTTTTTTTTATTTTACTTATGAAAATGAAAGTTCCTCTAACAAAGATACTTTGTTCTTTTGTAAAGTAAACTTTCGCCTCCTCCGGCATATTTTTCTAGTTCTTAACACTTGCGTAAATTTTTGTTTTGCTCATAAAAATGAAAGTTTGCCTCTAACAGCATACTTTGTTCTTTTCTAATGTAAACCACCGCTCTCCTCCGGCATACTTGTCTAATTCTTAACACTTGTGTATTTTTTTATTTTACTTATGAAAATGAATGTTGCCTTTAATAGCATACTTTGTTCTTTTGTAAAGTAAACCTCGCCTCTTCCAAGATACTTTTCTAGTTCTTAACACTTGCGTAAATTTTTGTTTTGCTCATAAAAATGAAAGTTTGCCTCTAACAAAGATACTTTGTTCTTTTCTAATGTAAACTTCGCTCCTCCGGCATACTTGTCTAATTCTTAACACTTATGTATTTTTTTTATTTTACTTATGAAAATGAAAGTTGCCTCTAACAAAGATACTTTGTTCTTTTGTAAAGTAAACTTTTGCCTCCTCCGCATACTTGTTCGTAACTTTGCCCGATTATTTTTGTCATTTTAAGTTACTATAATTTCAAGTCTAAGTCATTGAGCATTGTATACTAATCAAATGGAACGTATAAACTAATCAAAATCGTAACAAAGCAATAAATTTGATCAATTCTATGTTGTTGAGTAAAATTATGATTTGCAATGTGAATCTCAACTGCATATCAGTTGTTTAGTTCATAGAAGATGATTTGTTGTTAATTTCAAATATTAACAAATCTAAACTTAATAAAGCATCAAATTAAGTTGAATTACATTCAATTGAAACGCTATATATTATGTATTTTATCTTTTTCGATGTTGTAGCAAACAAAATCAATGGAGATTCTCGTGAAATGTTGGAACGATGGAACGATTGAAAGGTTTGTTGTTGAAATGATGGATAGGTTTAATTGGATGTTTGGGGTTCAGTTACGGACTTTGATTTTTATATGTTATAGGTAGGGGTAGTAAAGTCTTTTTCTTATTATCTTTTAGCTTAAAAGGGCAAATATTAAAGACCACGCATTACGGGAGCAAAAATTAAAGACCAGCGCATTTGAAGGGCATTCGCGCCAATTGCCCCCAAAATAACAAGTACTCTACTAATTTAAGCAAGGATTTAAGTCTCTGCGCTTATTGTGTAAAATATATTACACAATCCTATCTCTTATGAAGTAAATCATGTAAATATCTATTGTTGGATATTGGATTGCGGATCGCTCCATGTGGACTCACCTAACCTGGTTAGTAGAGATAAAGAACAAAAGAGGTTATTATGTGAAACGTTATTTTTAAATCAGATAACTTCCACTAAAAGGAAATTGTATTTCGTGGATAATAGAAAAGCGGGTTCTTCTCCATAACCTCTGCCTACATTCTTAATAAGAGCAGAACAACGCATAAGGAATGCAATACAAAATTTCTTCTTCTCTCAATCTCCCTAAAAACACATACAAAGAAAAGGAATTTATTTCGTGTAATACTAACTTCGTTTCCTGTAAAGTCGAGGTTCGACTTGTGGCAATCCTTTTGGTGGTAATTACAACAACTTCCCATTTGCATCAAAGAGGTACGCAATATGTTGTTCTTGCCCTGTTATTCTTTTCTTACAATGGTATTGCCTAGATTGTGTACTCTAATTTGAGTACACGGTTGTATCAGTTCTTTCGATTATTTATGTGTTTGCGCTGCATCTTCGCTATTTTCCTTTTGGAAGAATTTGAAATTCGTTTCGTGTTGTTTGGGGTAAATCCAATTCGAAACTGAAACGACGTTCAAAGTTGAATAACAAATTGCAGATAGTAATATACTTTGAAAAGGACAATGGAAATAATTTTAATTATATTAGACTCTTTTTCTCCTTCTACGTTGAAAACTGCAAGAAAGACTAGTGAATCTTTTTTTTTTTTTTAACTTTTCCACTTTGATTGACCAATGAAAAAGTCATTTTTTTAAAGAAAAGTATCCATGTGTTTACAACAAGTCTCGATAATAAAGAAAATTGGTTATTCTCAAATTTTTCCCTATGCCTACGTGATAGAGATAATGTTGAGAAAGTAATTCTCTGCAATTAAAAGTTAATCCATGAGTTTGGATTTTAGGGTTTGACTAGTCTGTCAATTTTTTTTTTTTGGGTCATGTTCCTTACTACAGTTTTGATATTGTTGTGAAGTTGCTAGAGAAAAAGCATAAGAATGGTTGACTATTGAAAGATAACTTTTTTTTTTAATTAAAAAGACTGAAAATTAATTTTTGTGTATAACATATTTGAAATTTCAGCATGAATATTATATTTTCAGAATCTACTAGATCGGTTATGGCTTACCATTGATAAATTACCCATTAAAATGGATTAAAAACAAGTGATATGATATTTTGAAGTTATCTTTGAAAAGTGTGACCCTTTTTTTTTTTTTTTTTTTTGAAAAGCTACATGATGTAATTTGATTTCTGGAAATTACTTGTTAAGAATTACAATGTGTGGTATATATTTTCATAATCTACTTGTTACAAGCTTTCTATTGACATATTATTGATGTTAAACAGATTAAAATGAGTGAGTTATGAAGTGTTGAAGTTATGTTAAGTAAAAAAAAAAAGGATTTTTTTATGACCTCCTAACAGCCACACCATTACAATGGTATATGATCCTTAAACGTAATTTTGCCTTCTATGAGTAATTGCAACATATGCTGTCACATTGAATGGTATGTCCATTCTTATTGTTTCATTGTTCCTCCTATTTGCATACGACCGATTGACAAGTGTCACGACCTCTAGGGGCCATGACGGCATTTGGTAGCTAACTATCGAGCACCTATCATTAGGCTAATCATCATACTCAACCTCAACATATATAATCTCCAAAGCAACCCATATCTATATACATAAGCCCTCACGGTATACAAATGATATACAAGAGTACAATGACATCATCATGG
>NC_081344.1:53919722-53937752 GCF_029784015.1 Lycium ferocissimum
CGGGACATGGATGCCAAGCCCTTCAAAACTATGGAGCATTATAGAAAAAAATGTGAGCGTCACCAAATGACCGAGTATGACCCAATTCAACATGTATGAAGTTAGGACGGGTTATTACAATGGTAAGGGTGGAAACGTGCATACCGTTTATGAGGCAACAAGAACATGCACTTGTGGTAAGTGGCAAACGTACCACATGCCGTGTTCTCATGCTGTCAAGTGCTTCGAGAGAATGAGAAAAACGATAACAAATTATGTAGCGGGGGAATACAAGGTCCACAGTTACCTTAGAGCATATTCCGGCCAATTCCACCCACTTGGTAATGAAGTTTATTGGCCAAATGAGCCGTTTTCAATGGTTGCTAACAAGGATTACATCAGGAAATTGGGCATTAACTCACGGAGTCGTAAACCCAATCAAATGGATGTTAGTGAAAGAACTTACTCTCGCAAGTGCTCTACATGTAAGCAATATGGCCATGACAAGCGTTCGTGTGGGCAACAAGGCCGTGGTAGTACAAGCACGTCTTGAAGTAATAGAGCCTCTAGAACTTGAAGATTGTATTGTTATTGTAATTTATTATTGTATTGCTTTGAATTAGTATTGTAATTAAATGGAATGAATTATTTTTTAATTAGTATAAACCTCTCGTATTGGATAAATTATTATTAAATCAAATATTTATATTTGTACATTCAAATATAATAAAACACTTAAATCAAAATCCTATAAATATGACAAGTTTCAAAACT
This sequence comes from Lycium ferocissimum, assembly GCF_029784015.1. Classification (NCBI taxonomy): domain Eukaryota; kingdom Viridiplantae; phylum Streptophyta; class Magnoliopsida; order Solanales; family Solanaceae; genus Lycium; species Lycium ferocissimum. Next base: position 53,920,476 of record NC_081344.1, read on the forward strand.
TATTTCGGGACTTTAGAACCCCTAAAACGACGATCCAAACGTTTAGGTGGACTTGATGTAATGAGCCGACATTATTGTACGCAAAAAAAGATATTAAGTTTTATATAAAATATTAATATTTTGGGGTTTTGAAACATGACTAATCTTTGCCCAAAGTATGAAAAAAACATGATTGGAAAGGTAATACAAAAAAAAAAAAAAAAAAAAAAAAGTCCTCCTTCACGCATTTGGGTCGTGCGTGAAAGGCCCAAATTGCATTTTTGCAGTTTGGTCCTTTCACGCACTAATTTAGTGCGTGAAACCTACTAATGTTTTTTTTTTTTTTTTTTTTTTTTTGCTAGTTTGGTTCAACTTTTTGTTTTTTGTGCTACTAAAGTCGCGGATTCTGAAGATAAGCAAACGCATTCATATGGGAGAGAGTTATAGTTCCCTCGTCTTCAAGAAGGCCTTTTTCAATCGCATTAATTTTTTCATGGTTTTGCCCTTCTGTTGATTAGCAATGCAACTTGCATCATTGGAGAAAAAAATGGAGTTTTCCTTACACTAATCGGCATTGATTTGGGCATTAGCTTGGTTAGATAAATGGTGAAACTCAAAGATTGGTTTCAACTATAAAGGTCCTCTCAGATCTCAATATTTTGTATTATTACCAATAATTCTTTGTGGCCAAATTGAAATGCATTCTGCATCTGCATAGATTTATTTTATTTTATTTTTATTTTTTGGGACACTATGATAAATTTAACATGAAGATGAGTGAAAAAAAAAAATATGATCATCAAAGGAATAAACCCAAATTAGCCGTAAAATTAAAGAAGGCAAAAAAAAAAAAAAAAAAAAAAAGTCTACGAATGATTAACTGTACCCCTGGATTTTGCGAAAAGACTTAAATATATCTCTAGACTTTGTGAGAAGGATTTAATTGAGGGAGAGGGGATTTAATTAAAATCACGTGACCTTTATTTTAATAAAAAATTAGAAAAAATAATTTTAAAATTAATTTTTTACTTCCGTCAGCAGAAAAGAGTATATTTGAGTCATGTGTGCGGAGGGTATATTTGTTCTAAATATAGTACAAGGGTGTATTTAGACCTTTTTTCTTATTTATACTCTCTTCTAATCCATTTTAACTGTCATTTTAGCTTCTTTTTTTTACACCGATTAAGAAAATAATAAATACAAGATATTATTTACTATGTTACCTTTATTTAGTAGAGGTAGATTGATTTTTTCCTCTTAATATTGTGCATACTTCTTTAATGTTAATGGTATAGTTGGAAATAATTGTCAACTTTAGTCTTGAATTCCTAAAAAGACAATTATTTCGGGATAAACTTTTTGAGCTAAACCAATAGTTAAAATGGGATGGAGGGAGTATGTTAGTGAATTTTTAATAGAAATATTTCTTCCGTCCATTTTTACTTGTCCTGCATACTAGAAATAGATCTTCGCCTTTACTTGTCTAGTTTGGAAAACCAAGAAATAATTTATCATTTCATACCTATTTTACCCTTATTATTAATCATTGAGTTGAAAACTTCAAGAAATTGTTAGTAGTTGCACAACTTGTAAAGTATGTTATCTTGATTTCAACCATTGGATGGCTTAGTAATAATTAGGGGTGAAATAATAAAATTATTATTCTATTTATATCTTCCTAAAGGTGTCTCAAGTCAATACATGACAAATAAAAATAGACGAAGGGAGTATAAAATTTAGACCAAAGCTATTGAGTTTTGCTAAACCCGCAACTTCTGACTGTAGATCCGTTTGTTGCTTAATGATAGTTAATTAAAAAACTCTTATATTCATTTTTATGCTTTACGATATTAAAGTAATGTAGTTTACTGTAAAAATCAGGAGCGAGTAATTCTTTTCAAGCCCTATCCCGTGGGACTGTGGAGTCGAACCCAAAGCCATGGCAGTGGGGTGAATCATCTAATCAAATTCCATACAACTTGGAATCTAAGTCCAAAATGGTTCATTAGAATTTATTTAGAGCATAAATAACTCATACGGATAAATAACCTCGGGACTTTGGCAGACCACTTTGTCAAGGATGTTGGTATTTAAAACTCCACTTCTCAAACTACTACTATAATTAATTATGGTCACAAAAACCAAAATGATAGGATTCTAAACCAAACAGTTTTGACCAATGACATTCTTCGTGTTTTAAGTTCAGTGTGTGATCACTAATAAATTTAGACTAGACCAGATTTAGTTAATCTAATTACTTGAACTGCTTTTACCCTTGTGCTAGTAAGTTGTGAACTATCTCTTTATCCACGCGAAATACATGTTTGTGGGAAATGTAATCTTATTCTTCCAAGGCTTGGATTCTTGAAGTAAATTTTTTGGCTCTATAGATAGGAACTTATTGAAATCCATGGTCATATATAATATGGACTATGTAGTCACACAGGAACATAAACATAAAAAATAAAAAAATATCCAGACTCTTTCAACAATGTCATCCGGGATTACAGTTGAAGACCTTCATTTGTTCCACAAAATTGATAGAGATGTGTTCACTCGACTAGTCGTGTGCCTATCTCGCGATCCAGCAGAGTCACTTCTGGTTCTGGCTATGTGGCTATGGTTAGAAGAAGTGCGTTTTCCTAGCCTAATAGACAAAATGGTTAAATTACCGGATGGAATTGTGATTAAGTTGGCTGAAGAAGGTGCTACTTGTTTAAAATGGCTCGAATCTAAGGTGCCTCCTGTGCCTACTGATGTAGGGGACATGCCTTTTACTGCTATAATATTGAAGAGAAACATTTCATTCAACATGTTTTACCAACAAAGGTTCGCTATGATAAGTGGAATCAAGACGCTCTTGAACAAGGTTTGCGCGATTATATTTACTGACATTTTACATCAAATCATGCCAGGAAAATCAAGAATCGTTCTGAATTCTCCTATTCCTATTCCTGGATTTCCTCATCCAACATATGGTGCGATAACCGTTGTTCCAAGAACCTTAGATTCGATAATTCCTAGCAGAGGATTATGGGGTTGGTCACTAAAATCCGATGCACCAGTGGACGATAGGACTATGTTTTTAACATTTTCAAGGGGATTTCCTGTTACTGAAGCAGAAGTGAAGGAACTCTTTAATTCTTACCATGGGATTGATTGCGTTGAGAACGTTCATATGGTGCCATCGGCTTCTTCATTGGATCATTCTCTATATGCTAGAATGGTGGTGCGTGATGTTTCAACCATTGATCAGATTTTATGCAACGGTTCCATTGCAAAGTTTAGGATTAATGGTAAACATGTTTGGGCACGAAAATATGAACGGAGAGAGCACCTTGATAAATTTTATTAATTACTAGGCGGATGATGCAAAACTAGAGGCTAAATTTCACTATAGAACTAATCTACGCTTGTGATGAGTGTTTCAAAAATTAAACTTTCTACTCCTTATTTTCGAGTTACTGATGGCACTTCCTTCTTCTTCTTCTTCTTCTTCTTCTTCTTCTTCCTTTTTTTTTTTTTTTAAATTTTATATTTGCTGGGTGGTACAAGCCCGTCTCACTTTTGGGTTATAACTAAGGTCCCCGATTAGATTTGAAATTAGTAATTTAAAATCATTTTTTTGTGCAGAGCGTCCTTCAAATGCACTGGTTTAATTTTTGGCCCTTTCGCCTAATACAATGAGGTTTGGAGTTCGAATCCCGCCTAAAAAAAAAAAAAAGATAATTTCGTGAGCGGTTTGTAGTGAAAATTGACTGCTCGGGTCAAAGTTAGGCCTTAAGGCAGAGTTTTGCCTTCACGTATAAGGCAAAACTCTGCCTTAAGTGAGAGTCTTGGCATGGCTAAAAGGTAGAGTTTGCCTCAAAACTCTACCTGATCAGGCAGAGTTTGCCTCAAAACTCTACCTGATCAGGCAGAGTTTGACTCAAACTCTGCCTGATTAGGTAGAGTTTGACTGCAGAGTTTTGCATGCAAATCTCTGCCTTACGAATCCAAACTCTACCTTGCGAATTTTTTAAAATTTTTGACTGAGTGGGGATTCGAATCCGAAACCAAGGAATTTTAACGAAGGGCAAAAATTAAAGATCCCAATTTAATGGGGAAAAATTAAAGACCACCCCAAAATAAGGGCATTCCTGCGAATTGCTCATTTAAAATCAGATTGTTTTGAGGTTGAAATATTTTTTGGATATGCATTGAATTTATTATGTTGTATTTTTTTTATTTTTTATTTTTTTAATGTTACTAAGATTTCGTAATCGAAGTACCGGATATGCTGTTAACTATTGCATACGGGGAGAAATTTCAATTCTTTCCTTTTAAGAAAAAGTTACATGACCAAATTTTCCAGTTTAACATTAAACAAACTGTCAAAAATATTTCTTTGCTGGCTTATTGGTACTAGGATTTCCATTATTGGGATCAAACCGAAAAACCAAACCGAACATAACTCTTTTTGTTGTTTTTATTTTTAGTTTGTTTTCGGATTGAATATTTAAAAAAAATTGGTTTTAGATTTGGAAAAACAAGAACTGAAAAAACTAAATTATTATATATATTCATCTGGCTTTCTTTACTTAGAGAGAAGTCCTAAAATATTTCCTCTGTCTCAAAATACTTATCCTTCTTACTACAATATTCATCTCAAAATATTTGTCATTTAAAAAATTAAATAAAACTAAGTAATTTTTTTTCTAATTTTAGTCATTGTATTAATTACAACATTTAAGATGATTACAACATTTAAGATGGAGTGTATCATTAGTGGAGCTGGTATAGATATACAATAAATGTTTATTGAAGAGAGATAACATGGTGTAACATTTTAAGAGGGTAAATAGTCAAAATACTTCTCTTATTAACACTTTCTTCAGGGATGTGTAAACGCATGACAACTATTTTGAGGCAAAGGGAGTATTTTTGAAAGAAAAAAAAAACAATAAAATACATTTGACTCTTCATAAGGAATCAACTAACATTAAATAATACCTAGATTTTTGCTTTAATAATAACCTTAAATGTGAAAACTTATTCTTGTTGATTTATTGTATTATGCTTTTATAGTAGACTATGAGTGTTTGATTACAGCATCAAAGGTATTACTATCTTATGGTGTCTATTAATTAATTATTTTAATCATGTGAATTGAATTTACGAAAAAAATATTCAAGAAATTTGACATTATTATTTCTCATTATTTAAATTGCTATTCTTTTATCGTCATTCACATATGTGATGTTACATCCCAGAAAATTTCGCGTTACCAAGACTGTAGACGACTTAGTATGAGCTCAAGGGAGAGTAAAGTTATACAAGGATAAGGGATTAAGATTATATTATATGAATATAAGAATAACATATATATGACATTTGGAGACCGTATGGTGTAAATCAGTTAATACGTTACTTGATGAATAACCCCCGTAACCGTAAGTTAAGGTGGGGCCCACATGCCGGGGTTTTATAAAGGACATATGAAAAGTTATATGAGTAGTACATGGGAATTTGAGCAAGTCTTAAGAAGGACCCTTAAGCCAAATACGAGCATAAGCCCTCCAAAAGGATGATTTAAGGATACGTTTTCGGATGATCTGACTTGAAGAGGCCAAAACGCCAAGATAAGTTTGGAATTTGGAAAAATACCAAAAATGATTTGGAAAAACACCAAAAATGAAAGTTGTAGATAATTGAAATATCTTTCCAACCATAGATCGTGGGCCCTCACACAATATCGGGATCAAAAGTTATGAGCATTTTAAGACAGATTGTTCGAGCAAAGGATTTACTCTGCGCGAACGCGCCCCAATGTGGGCCGAACGCGCAGAGCAAATTCTAGGTCGGTTTAGACCGACTCTAGAACGTTATATAAGGGGCTTTACCCCTCTTTTCAGCAATCAAACACCCCATAAGCCACCCCCAAACTTCTGGAAACCCCCACTAACTTCTACATAACAAATTTTGGGTCCAAACCAGCTATAATCCCCGAATTCTGGCCCGGACAGCGTATAGTTGCGGTTGTAGAATCGTATAACGACGAGTTTTGGTTCAAGTTCAAGGTGGGAAGTGAAGATATAGCCATAATATTGGGACTAAGGTATGAATCCCTTATTATTAATGTTAATTTCGATTTAGTTAAGGAGACAAAGTCGTTAAATGATAGTATAGCGGGTTGGTTAGTTGTGGAAATTGGAAAACGTCATGAGGGATACTTTATGGTACATATTGGTGTTGGAAATGATGTTATTGTTGTTGTTGTTGTTGTTATTATTATTGTTGGGTGCTGAATTATAATTTCGAGCTAGGCATATAAACAGAGGAGGTGCTGCCCGAATTTCGGCAGACTTTAAGGAAATTAAATTTAAAGGCTTAGGATAAGTATATAACAATGGGCCTACCCATAGTATGAATGGTCTTATATGTAGATTGCGAGACCGGAGATAGGAGGGAAAGCCGAGATGTGAATTCCCAGGTATGTTAAGGCAAGTCCCTTTCTTTCTAAAGGCATGATTCCTTCCTTATGAACCTATATATGGCTTCCATAACATTCTTATTCCCAAAAGTTAGAAGTCCATGATTCTTAGAGTTTCTTATGATGCTTAAGATAAGTATGTTCCATGATGGTAATGATGATGATGATGATTCCATTTCTAGAAATTCCAAAGCTTAAGATTTTAATGCTATTATGAGATTAATGAATTTATTTCATGATTTTCTTGAATTGCTCATTGTTGTTGATCTCACCTTATGAATTGTTCCTTCGAGGTGAAATATAGCGATAATGATTATTCCATAATTTAAATCGGAGGTTACTGACCTTACGTCACTCCGATAAAGTTGTAGCTTTTAGTTGGGTTATATAAGATGATAGAACGACAAAAGGAACAACTAGTGTACATGTTGTTTACAGGCTATTATGTTGCCTTTAAGTTATCATTATATGTTTGTATATGCCTGGCCTATGAACCATGGAGTTATTACCCGGCCTATGAGCCGCGGAATTATTACCCGACCTCTGAGCCGCGGAGTTATTACCCGACCTGTGAGCCGCGGAGTTATTACCCGGCCTGAGAGCCGCGGAGTTATTACCCGGCCTGAGAGCCGCGGAGTTATTACCCGGCCTGTGAGCCGCGGAGTTATTACCTGGCCTATGAGTCATGGAGTTATATCTGTAGAGTTATGTTATCTTGCCTTAGATGAAAGGCAACCTAGGCAGAGCACCTCCAGATGCTTCCATGAAATATCCAGAGTATAGCTTGTTATTTCATTTCAGTTACTCTCTTGCCTTACATATTCAGTACATTATTCGTACTGACGTCCCTTTTGCTTGGGGACGCTGCGTTCATGCCCGCAGTTCGGTGTAGCCGACGACGATCCACCTCGCAGGGCCTTCCACCGCCTACGATCAATGCGCTCCACTTGGTTCGGTGCTGCAGCCCTTTTTGGTATGTTATTTTGACATGTATATAGATGGAGATGACGGGGCCTTGTCCTGTCCTTTCCGCAGCTCGTGTTCCCTAGAGGTCTGTAGACAGTTGTATGTAGTTGGAATGTTATGTAGCCTTGTTGGCTCTCAGTTTTGTTGTTCAGCATACATGGCAGCCTCGTCGGCTTGCTCAGTTGTGTATTTATATTTTGGGTATGTGTGCCCAGTTCAGATGAGATGGTCAGTATATATATATATATCCAGATTACGGCCTCGCCGACTTATTGGTATTATCTGTGTGCAGGTAGTCCTTAGCAGAGTATCAGATTTAGAGTGGTTCGCTCGGGTCTAGTTTGGCACCGAGTGCAGGTCACGCCGCACCAGATTTGGGGCATGACATGTTACTATCTGATTATGTTAGATCCATGTTATCTTATATTACACAACTGAAAAACCAAACTTAAACAAAAAAGAGAAAAATTGAACCAAATCAAGTTTATTTTGGTTCGGATTGGATGTTATTTTTTCAAAATTGGAAATCGAATAACGTAAAATCAAATTGAATGCACACCCCTAAGTTGGTACTACTTCCGGTCCAAAATATTAGTCGATCTATCAAACTAAATTTGTTATAAGATATTTGAAAAACCACCCTTAATGTTTTAGTGGAATGTTAATTAAGTGAGATGTTTAAGGTGATATAAATGATACTTCAGCCAAATATTTCGATGATAAAGCTATAAGATATATTTATTAAAGAGCGTAACAATCTTAAAGGATAAATACTCTGTCCATCCTTGTTTCGTTGGCATATTGCTTCCTTGTATGCCCCTAAAAATCATAAATAAGAAGTGTTTTTTTTTTATTATTAATTCACCTTTTTTTTCTTTTCAAATCTAAAACTCACTCTAAATAGAGTATGCAAATTGGTCACCTCACTAGAATAAACTAAATTTCCAAATGCTTAAAAGAACAAGATTGAACTAATCTTATTGATCTTTGAACAATCAGAACATTAATTAATAGGGTGGGCGTTCGGGCCATCGGATTGGATATGAAATTTTTGGTTTGGATATTCGATTTTCGGATTGAAGAAATTACAATCCAATCCAAATAAGTTCGGATTGGATTGGATATTTTAAGTTCGGTTTGGATATTTCGGATTTGACTCTTGAGACTTAAGGCAAACTTATTAGGAACGAAATTCATGTGTTAGTTCCACAGAGGTAAATCTAAATCTTAATTGCTCAGTAAAAAAATCCTTCCATTTCAAATTAGGATTAACAAATCCAAGTCATGTCTAACATATTAAATCCATACCAAATAAAAACATTCTGGAAAAGTAGAAATGAACAAATAAAAATCTAAGTAGTCATCTGGAAAAATAACAAAGAACTCTGTAGTGGGTGACACTAATGTGAGACTTTTGAGACTTGAGAAGTAATAAAACCCTATGTTATATTTGACTTAGTAGAGAATTGTATATTGGATTTAATATTTTAATAAGTAGGGCCTTAGGTACTAATCTATTGGACCTTTAGAAACTAGACTTATTAGTATTAGGCACATATAATATAGGTAGGTCTAGATAAAAGGTATAAAAATTTTGAATTTTCGGATATCCAAAAATCCATAGTACTAAATCCATATACAATCCGAAATCCATAAATTTTAAAAATAAAATCTGAAGTCCAATCCATAATCCAAATATCCAAACCAAATATTTAAAAAGTTCGAATTTCGGTCTGGATTTTGGGTTGGCCCAAACTGTGCCCACCCCTAATTATTCTTACGTTTATACTCTTCAAATTTAAAATTTATATGATATGTGATCAATATTGTTCCTTTCAAGAACAACTAATATTAAGGGTAGAAACAATCAAAGACCTCACCTCAAGTTTAGCTTCGTATCACTAATCTCCCTTGCAGTTTACGATATAACGCTAATCTCTCTTTCTGTTTTTTTCTTTGTAACAATTCTTTTAACCACATACTTGTCTTTAATGTAAAATAATGTGACAAACTACTTTACTCTTTCTTAATTACTCTTTGTTTAATTAATTCAATAGAAAAATTGCTATCCCCCATTGTTGTTACTTTGAAACGGCGAATTTATGAATTGAGCCCTATCAAGATACCTTCACGATTTATTTCTCCATTAGTCTTCCATATCTCAATTCGCAAGTAATTAACTTCACGTTTAACCAACTGAGCTGGTATATCACTTGAGTTCTCCCTTGAAGGAACTGATCTTTCAAGTGCACCAAGAATCCTTAATGGAATGGATAATATCGCTCTATTGTTTTCCACTTAAATACCGAACTTTTGTGTGTGGTGGAGTTTAAACTCGTGACATGCACATCTTAATTGTTTCTCCTAATTCACATATATGCACTGTGCTCTTAACACTAACCCAAATCCATGGGGCATTCCTCTTAACAAAAAAAAAAAAATACCTGCAGCTTTTTGCCTATCATACCATCAATAAGACGTCACGCTAAACCAATTGAGCAACCCAGACTTCCTATTCCTGCTCCATTAGTTGCAGGTGCTTTTACTGACCTGTCATCTTGAACCAATAAATACGCACTAGAGCGCCCTTGTTGACGATCCTTTACTCCGACAAAGATCTAGGGTGTTATATCCGGCATTTTCGCCTATTCGGAAAATTTGAAACAATTGTGACTCGTACGTCATAAGTTAATATTTTTGATCTTAATTGACGTATCTATGTTGTTTATGGAAAAATATTGGCGTAAAGATATCGGAGAAGGCCAAGGGCAAATTTGGAATTTCGGAAATTTATTTTGGAAATTATAAAACGAGAACTACAATGAGTTGGGCTCAAAAAAAAAAAAGAGAAAATTGAGGCCCAAACCATAGGTGGCCGGCCAAGCCCACTTCATGAGTTGGTCACATGATTAGTCATGTGACCAACTAAGATAAAGGGAGATAAACCTCTAGAAAATTCAAGAAATCAAAATAAAATCAAGAAGAGAGAAAGAACAAGAGGCCGTCGGCCCTTGGAAAAAAAAAGGGAGAAAGGAAAAAAAATAAATTCTTGGAGCTTGATTGTTGATCCAAAAATTTGGTTCTTCTTGTGTTCATAGCAAGTGCAAGGTGCTCTCCAAGTTGGTATAATTAGTTTGGCAAGAAAGTGGTTGTGGTAGCAAGGAGAATTTATTGGAAAAAGGTAAGAATTAATCTCTTTTTATTATGTTATGATGGTTGGGTTATGTTGTAGTATGTATAAATGAGTGGAAACTATGAAAATATAGAAGTTATATGGTAGGTGTCCATGCATGTATGTAGCCGTGAGTGTGCATGGTTATATAAGCAAGATGTGTTGAATTTTATGTTGTATTCTAGTCGTGGTTATGGTAGAATTTATATTGTAAATGAAGGATGAATGAATTTGGTTGAAGTTAGGAATATGTGGTATGGCCGTGTGAAGTAGTGAAATTGGAATAGAAAGGAATTAATGTGGTTTAATGTGTTAGTTGCGTAGTTGTGATCCTTGCAATGTAAGTGTAGGAGAAATGATGTTAGTTTGCATAAAAATGGAATGTGGAAGCCTACGTTGTCTTAGCATGATTTTATGAAATTATGAAAATGAAGTGCTTAAGGTGCAAATTGTGAGTAATGTTGATGAATTTGGAAGATGGAAGTGTGTTATGAACTTATATGTTAAAGATTGGAAGAATTGAATAAGTTATGACTTTGGTGGAAAATTTGCATAATTTGTATATCTTGTGTATATATTGTAGAAATGTTATGATATGTTTCCGAATGGTGTTGTAATGATTTTGATAAATAATGAATGTGAAAATATTGGATTTGAGTTGGAAATGCGAGGTTGGAATGAGGGTTATAACTTTATGTTGGAAATGACTAAATAGGTTATATTGTATTATGTTGTGGTGGTTGATGTTCTTGGTGTTGTTGTTGGTTGATGTTGGCTGTTTTGAACCGAGTTGAATCTCGGGGGTGTCATAATTATAGGGGAGGTGTTGCCGAAATTTCGGTAGCCAAATACGTAACTAAAGTTGAAATGTTAACTTGCATGAATAGTAACTGGTAAAGATGACCATTTGCAGATTTTTGGCGAAACGGGAATTAAGACTGGACAAGCGTAAGGCATATCGAAGGTATGTAAGGCCTTTCCTATCCTTCTGTGGCATGTCCGGAGTGTAATAGGCTTGATAGTGAGCCTTGGTTGCACTTCTGCGTCTCATAATCTAAGATTGAAAATAGCGTCAAATCGTTCAGTAAGATTGAACCTGTTTCTTCCCAAATCGTCGCCAAAATGAATTATATGTACGAAACCTTCCCAATGGACCTGGAGTGTCCCAAACGCTTTTAAGTGATTGTTATAAAGTCTATGATCCATAATTCGTGCCCGCCGCCTCGATTTGACCCGAGGTGGGCCCATAGAATCCGAGACCTCTTATTATGATTTTAATTGATTTATTTCTATACAATGTTTAAAGAAAGCTTTTGACTATTGTGCCGTTGTCGAACGATGACTAAGATGAATCTATGATATGTTTTGACATGTGTTATGATCCTAGAAACATGATTTGAAGTAAGTAACCGCGCCATCCCCAAAAGACATACATACATATATGAGTATCGTCCGATTTCCTTGAAGCGATATGTCATTTGCATTGCTCCGTTTGCTTGAGAACGATCATTCTGAAACTTTTGTAAGCCCATGACGTATTTGCTACGTACGAATAGTCTCAAAAACTCTGATTTGACATAATCCGTTACGGCATCCGAAAGGTATGTATTATGACTATTTGTGTGATTTGCCTATTGAGTCTGGACTTATATGCATATGTTTCGGCATTATTCTGTTCGTGCAAGATATGATATGTCTTTTCACTGAGCCCGGGCCAGGACATGTTCTCGTGCGACTCCTTTGCATTATTCACCGAGTCCCTCGTACTTGCGGGCCGGGACACGTTATTTGTATATGATTATGATATGATGATACGGGGATGGTGGCCAGGATGGCACATGATTATTATCCACCGAGACCCGCAGTAGAGGGCCGGGACACGTTATGTATGTATGATATTTTATTCTGACAGGTATGATTCCACATTACCGAGTCCCTTAATGAAGGGCCGGGACACGTCATCTGCACACATGATACATGATTCTGTTATGTATAGTTCTACCTACCGAGTCCCTTATCAAAGGGCCGGGACACGATACATGTCTACATGATATTATATGATCTGATATGCATTACTTACCTTTTGGCACTATGTTTTTCTGAGGTCTCGGATAAGGTAATACCTTTTGTATCTCTGATTCTGATTTTGGCTCCGTTAGTTATACTTCTGTTCTCCTGTCCTTGATTATGATTATGCTTGTTACTGTTCCGCTTTACATACTCGGTACATTTCCGTACTGACCCCCTGTTCTTCCGGGGCTGTGTTACATGCCCACAGGTACCGACGCACCTCGTGATACGCCGCCAGGGTAGGAGATTTGTTCTGCTGTTTGAAGTCGCTCCCCTTGATCCGGAGCTTATATTATTGGTATATATTTCCTGTTCTTGGTCTGCTTTGTACATATGCTTATCTGGGTACGGCGGGGCCCTGTCCCGTCTTCTGATTCTGTTCTGTATATTAGAGGCCTGTAGACATGTCTGTGGGTTGTGGGATTATCACGGTTTGGTAAGTGAGTACGAGTCTGCAAATTGAGCTATTTTGCTTATTATGATAGCCCTAACTGCTTTTGTACAGGTTTAAGCATGTATGTATATCTCGTGCGCCGCATTTTATACCCTTATGGATTTATGTATGTTTAAACAGAATTAGCTGTTACTATGCCAGATCTATCGGATAGGCACGTATGGGTGTCCAAGCCAGGACACCGATCCATTACCCACGGGGTTGGGTCGTGACATAGGGTTCCTCGAACAATGAGATATTTCACACTGGTAGATCTTTAACCCTTCCCCCTCTTACTAAGACTACAGAATGTTCTTGCAAATTATGGCCAATGCCGGGTATATTAGCAGTGATTTCAAATCCAAAGATTAATCATACTCTGTTGAGGTAAGATTAAGTTAAGCACGGCCTTAATAGAAGTGGGTAGCAGCACCGGATGTCCGCTTTTGAATGGTGGCAGCGATGAGTTTCACGTGCTTTCAGCCTACCTCCCACAGAGTTTGAAAGATTGGCCGCAATCTGAGCGGTATCCTTGCACACGACCCTACCATCACCAATACAATTGTGGAATTTAAACCTTCTAAAACTAAAAAGAGTTGACGGACTCTTTATAATTTCCACAGGCACCAAGGAAGATTTCCTCCACAATAGTGGTTGCTACTCCTTAGATAGTCCCTGCTTCTGACAGCCTATACTTTTTCCATGTGTGGAAATGGAATGTGATTGATTAAGTCATTATCTGCACAGAGGAGTTTATGATTGCTTACTTGATACATTTGTGAATACAATGAGAGGGTGTGCCTAGTGAGCTACTGAGCTTTATAGAAGTCTCACTCCTAGTCTTATTGGAGTAATTCCCCTATGCTGCCACAAACTACTTGCTGATGACGCGTTGCTGAAAGATGAGTAAAAATAACTTGACGAAAGCTTTTATTGTAATAGCAAAGGTTGCTGACAATTTACTTTTTATATCCTAGTTATGGTATTTTTCTTTTCATTTTTCTTTTTAATCCCCTTACTAGCATTCATGTACATAAGGTCCCAGCTGCATGAAGTTAGCTCCTGGCTTCATGCAACGGGATATCAGTGGATTCGGATGCTGATGAACAGTGGAGCTGGAGCACTTCAAATGCATTTTTACATATATAATTCTTCTTTTGACAAAGAAAACTTTCACACCAAGAGGATAGTGGCAACAATTTATCTAACAGCTTTTTCTTTGTTTTGGATTGAGAATGTCTATAAGTTGAGGAGAGAAAATCTCAAGAAGAAATTTATCCCACATTACGGACAAATAAGCAAAGCTGACAAATGTAACACATCCACAAATTAAGAAAATTGAAAAAGCCCGGTTTTTCTTTTTACAAATTATGAATGCGGTAGCGGGTTAAACTACTGAATGCAACAGAAAAGTCATAGGCCACAAGTACCAATAACAGTTCCCCCAAGAAAGCAGTTGCATGGATTACTAAAAGCACTTAAGAAAGAATCAAAGGGCTTCAGCTTTACTCCTCGTTGTCCCCATTTTGCTCTGCTTCAGCAGCCATCAACTCATCAAACTTCTCTGTCTTTCCCATCACTACTTCAATCTACAAAAAGAAAAATGAAGGATATGTAAGTGAAGCATAAAACATATATTCCACATTCATGAAGGAAAAGCAAGAGGTGATTCAAGTCTCAACAAAACTACACAAAGATTAAAATTAAAGCTTTCATAGATTTTTTTTTTTTTTGGGGCAAAGGGGCAAATATACCCCTCAACTTTGCGATTTAGAACAAATATATCCCTCGTTAAAAGTGGTGCATATATACCCTCGCCGCTACACAAACGGTGCACATATACCCTTTTCATTAACAGACTCCTTTTCCGAATTAAAATATCATTTAACTTCTTTTTTAAATTAAAAATTACCCTTTTCCTTTAAAGATCAGGACCCATAATTTTTTACCCAGACCCGACCCATAATCAGGGGTATATATGCTCTAAATCGCAAAGTTGAGGGGTATGTATACTCATAGATATAATATGCATAATATATTAAATAATCGCAAGTTAGAGGGGTAACACGAAAAGTGGTGAAAGACATCTAGTGAAGCATAAACATATATTATTCATGAAGGAAAAGCGAGAGGTGAGTTAAGGCTCAAGGAAACTACACAAAATTAAAATTGAAGCTTCATAGACTTTTTGTAATAATTGATTGAAGCTTCACAGATATAAGATGCATAATAGATTAAATCATAGCAAGTTAGAAAGGTGGTGCAAAAACTGGCTGAAACGCTAAATGCTCTCAAGGAAGTCGCTGACTTTGTTCAACAAAAAGGATTAGAACAGAGGCAGAACCCAATGTGCAAAACAAGGAATTAATATAAAAGACAGTGTAAAATAACAATTCAATCAGGTTCAGGTGTGCAACAGGCATGAAAATATAGTGTTAACCACCCATGCCCTACCATTCTCGAGTTTGAGCAAACATTGGCACGAAATCTTGGCTGAAAAACACATCTAAAGGGCTTACCAACACCAAACTCCTCTGAGTTTGTTTATCTTTTTTTAATAGTAGAAGAAAGTCTGAGTTCTGAATTGAGAAAAATTTCCACAATGAAGATTTGACCAGTTTTAGATGATGAGCTTTAGTACTTCAAGACCATTGAATAAGCACCTAGATATATAATGTGTTTCAACTATACCTTGGCTTTTGGTATTGGCCGTGCTCCGGGCTCATCCCTCATGTCCACAGTAAGTGTCCTGATCTCTGCAAAAAGTGCACTATCCAAATTCAGATCTGGATGCGAAGAAAGCCTACTAAAAGAGGAGCGAATCAAGTAGGAGAAGACTTACTCTTCTCAACAGCAAATCCATTATTCTTTAGAATTTCAGCAACTGTCACCACAGTTGAAATAGCTGCAGCAAAAATTGTTCATCTACTTAGAAACTATAAGACGAGCCAATTCCAAGTTCCAACAAGTATAAAGTATTAGATTTAAAAAAAAAAGGGATGACCCCACACAACAAGAAAGCTTTAAGTTAAACTGTCCAAACTAATCTTATTTCTCTTTCTTCGATCTCAAACATGATTTTCAAGCATTCTGTTAATAGAGATTCTACGGAGTTGGCACAATTAAGGGTCAGAAAGGTTCCAAATAAGCTCAACTCAATGATACTTTCTGGGTTAGGATGTGCATTCCTACTATAGCACATTGCTGCACAGGAGACAATCGTATGCTTCTATGACTGCTCTCCAAGTTGTAATGCAATTTGTCCAACAATTGTTGTGTCAGCTTATACAAAAATAAGGGACAATATACTAAAACATTTACCTCTTGAGCCTGAAAAATAATATCAAAGAGTACTAAAGTATTTAAGCAAGCACAGATAACAATCGACATGAAAATTTATGGTTTCATTGAGTAAGCTCGATGCAACAATAGCCACAAGAGGAACTTAGAGGGTTTACCCATTCCAAGAGCAGAGAGTTCCACTTCATTGTACTGCTGCATATACCTCTGAAGCAAAAATCACAAATATTTCAGAAACTAGACAAAGATCAATGTCAACAAAAGGAGCAGAACACGCTTTAATATTAGTTTCTAAGATGACTAACATGTTTTAACATAATGTGACACATGTCAAGAGCGCTACTCCATCCACATAGAGCCTCAAACACCTCAAACTAGACCTATGTTAATGAGCCAAACCCAAAAGGTTACTTTATGCGCGATATTATTTGAATTATACCTGTGACGACCCTCAATGGTAGATCAAAGATTTATAAAACTGATCCTTTGCGACTCTGTTCTTGCACTGCTAGGCTCTGGATTTTCCAAGTCATGGACAAACCAGAACAGACTACTAAAACTGGCATCATATTCCTTTTCTGGAATATATTTGAAAAAATATAGAAGTAACGGAACAGCATTTCCCCCCTCAAATTATCCTAGTCATGAATCACTTATAATCCAATTTCCAACATAAAGAAACAGAAACATTGAGTTACTTATAATCCAATTTCCAACATAAAGAAACAGAAACATTGAGTCACTTATAATCCAATTTCCAACATAAAGAAACAGAAACATTGAGTTACAGATTAGCATTTTGTAGTTCTTCACCAGAATTAGCAGATTTTCTAACCAGGAAAACATAAAAAAGGAAAGAAGAACAGAATAAATGTTTTCCCATTT
>NC_081344.1:53937852-53945828 GCF_029784015.1 Lycium ferocissimum
GAAACATTCTATCACTTGTCGTTTTTTTAAGGGGGCTCACGTTCTCCTTCTTATTATCAACATTAGACAAGGGATAGCTTAGCATTCATGATAATTTAGAGAAAATCGGAAGATCTTTTTTTTGACTTCCCCCATCTATATCAACCCCCAAACATAAATAATAGCATTCACAATACCCACAATAGTCTTTATTCAACTACACTATCCTTTTTCCCGTTCACTTCAATTATCCATAACCATAGACATATCTCGACAATATTTTTATTCACAAAAATTCGTTTTCCCATGCTCTCAATATTTTATAAATGATCACCCCATAATGTACAAAAATTAACCATTCCAAACATTTATTCCAAAGTGGACATTCCCTTTCGCCCATTTCTTATATTCTTTTGCAATCCAAGTTTTTCCCTTCCAAATATTTTAAAAAAAACAGAAAACATCATAAAACTTCCCTTTGGGTGAAAAATAACCCTTTGGGAAAATTTTCGAGCAAAACCCAGTTTTTCCTTCACTTGGATTCTTGCTTTAGATGAACTTTAATGGGTTTCTTATGCTTGATTCACTTGTTTTGATGAAGTTGAACACTAATTCTCTTGAAAACTTGTGGGAGAAATGTGGAGAGATGCTTTAGAGAAGGGGGTAAAAGGAAATGAAATGAAAATAAAACTTGGATCCTTATTAAATACACAAATGCGTCCTAGAACGGGAACATACGGACTGACATACGGTCGCATAATTTTCGCAGCCGTATGTCTGGACCGTATGTTTGGTCCAGTGAGGCATGCCATTCTGGGCTGAATCCACGGCTGGACATGCGGTCTGTATATTTTATACGGCCAGTATGTTTGGCCGTATAATGTCCAGTGGTTCCGATCTTGTTCTCATCGACTCGTTTGGTCTCCAATCCTTATGGAACCTTCTTGGCACTTGTCTAACACCTCAATACCAATCTAAGGGATGTTATAACTCTTCTCCAAAATATCTTTAAGTCACCATTAACTCGTTACTCATAAATTCCTCCAATACTTATCGTATACATTGCCTTCTCTTGGCCACTTTCTCGTCTAACGTCGAAAGTCTTTCAAATCTTATTTTGGAATCATTAAATGCTATTTCTTACTTATCGAAGCATCACATACTTCGTGCTCTTCATTAGCTTATTCATGATGCACTAATGGAAATTTTTTTCGAGGTGTAACAATAAGAGAGTTCAGATAGCAATTGGAATCGACTAGGTACCAATTTGAATAAAGTCGCGTGAGAGAATGAAGGAAAGTGAAGTTTCCTTAATGTCCTATAGCTCTCGCAGATAAGCATGAAGCTCATCGTACTGATCCACGAGACTCTACTAGACATGCTTTTGCATTATAGACCGGGTAACCTCGGGCTCTGATACCAACTTGTCATAACCTAATTTCGCTAAGTCGCGTGGGCACCGACCTTTCTCACCTCAATAGGCGAACCCTTATCCTAGTAATTTTAAAAATATGAAATAATAAATAAATAAGCAGAAGAGATAGAAATACGTAAGTCTGATATACTAATAGATAAATAATGCGGGGATACATCAAAACCACCCTAAAATCTGTGTAGTCATACAAGAGCCTCTAACTAGAATCTACAAGTCTGAAAATAACAACAATACAAGTCTCAGTATGTCTCAGAATATCAAGTAAGACATAAATAAAAGAAGAATCTTCAAGGTAGCGAACGTCCTCGTACTCATCCTGTAAGACTCTAAATAGCAATCCTCGGACTACTATCAGCCGCGAGGAGTAGAGGTCGAACCCACCTTGAACTCGGCATTCATAAAAGAATGCACCATGTGCAGGTCAGCACAAACAACAAGTACTGGTAAGTATCATAGACAAACTAAGATTAGCTAACATATATCAAGGCAATAAAGTAAGATAAATAGGTAAGTCAACAAGGCATAAGTCAATCACGAGCCAGTAGCTACGTAAATGTTATCACCTATGTTATAGTGTTACACCTCGAAAAAATTTCATGTCGTCATATGATAGGTAGACTAATGCGCAAGTGAGACGAATACGATGTTTCTATAAGTAAGAAAGGTTATTTAATGATCCTAGTTAAGATTTCAAAGATGTTGGAAGTAAGAGAAGAAAGTTCCTTAAGAAGGGCAAAGTATATGTTGTGTTTTGGAAAAAAAAATTTCGTAAAGTACCAAGCTAATGTTGACTTAATGATGTCTTAAAGAATAATTGTAACTCTCCTTAGATTGGTAATGAAGTGTTAAACAAGTTTCAAGAAGGTTCTATAAGGATTGGAGATCGAACGAACGACGGAAATAATTTCCTAGAGGTGGGGTTATACGACCGCTTATACGGTCCGTATAAGCGTCCGTATAACACCCAACAGGAAGATGTTTTCCATGATGATGAACTACTATCACTTATACGGACTGTACAATGTTATACGAACCGTATAAGTGTCCGTATAACACCCGACGGGCTGAGTTATTTTCAAGTATATAAATGTGATCCCACTTCATTATTTTCAATTTCCACACTTCTCCACTTCTCTCCAAGGCTCTAGAACAGTCCACACATTTATACAAGAATCCAAGGGAAATCAAAGGCTCATATAATTAATCCAAGGGAATCAAGTATAAGGAAGCTCTTAGGGGTTGCTAGAGTCAAGAAAACTTTATGCATCAAGCTAGGGTTTTTTTTTCTTTAAGTAAAGTATTTACATCCAAAGGTTATTCCTACTCAATCAAAGGTAAGTTTTATGATCATTTCATGTTATTTTGACTATGGAGAGGTTGAAAGACTTGGGTAGAAGAAGAAAGTAGAAAATGAAGTCTAAATGTAACTTTGGTGGTGTTTTTAAGTAGTGAGCTAACTTGAGTCATGATTACTAGTATAATATGGATATAATGTTGTTATGGGAGGTAATAATGGTAATGAAGAAGCATCATATGTAAATTGCTAAAATGGGCATGAAGTTGCTAGTATGAGTTGAAGATGGGGGTGAATATTGAAGGCTCAGTGTAATGTGATTGCTTGATTAGATATCATGAGTGTATTATGGCTGTTATTGTGGTTGTTGGGAGTTGTTTTGTGATATGGTGGAAGTTGACGAAATAGGGGAAATGCTGACCAATTTTCATTAGACTATGAATTATTTTAGTTTGAATTTAAGAGTATCATTAAGGCTTAACCATGGTATGAATCCTTCTAAATGTAGATTATTCAAGCTTTAACGGTGAACTTCAGATAGTTAAGAAGACAAAGAGGTATGTAAGGCTAACTCTTTTTTCAATAAGGCATGGTTCCTTGGCTACATATATCCTTTCTTGAGTTCTATAATGCCCTCCAAATGATTCTATCTCTAAAGCTACTAAAGCTCATGATCCTCGATACTTTCATGATTCCATTGCATCCTTTATATGAAAGTTGATCCTCCAAGGATAGACGTAACAAAAACGATAATGGTAATGATGTTGATGATACTTATGGACTCTTAGTATACATGTATACAGTAATATGTATGACTATTATGTAGCACCGAGCTTATATGGCCGGGTATGATATCTATTGCGCGCACACCACTACAGTTGGGTACGGATGACACTGAGCCTTGGTAGGGCCAGGTATGTATAATCACCGAGCCTTGTCATGGCCGGCTATGTGAAACCACCGAACCTCCATGGTCGGGTATGCTATGGATATGAATATATATATATGAATACGGATCTAAATATGGATACAGATATAGATATATGTATATGTTATATATGTGTGTACACGAGCACGCATTAGAAATGGAAGGTCCCTATGAAAGACAAGTAAGTAATTATGATGATGGCTCTACTATCTCTCGATTCTCCCATCTTATGCTATTTCTCATGCTGTCTCTTATGCTCCTATTATGATGTTGATTATGCTTTACATACTCAGTACATTATTCGTATTGACGTCCTTTTATTTTTGGACGCTGCGTCATGCCTGCAGGTGGCCAGGGAGACAGGCTTGATCCATAGCTTTCTTATTCAGGAACTACATAAAGGAGCTCTATTTCATCCGAAGCTACAGCTTTTGGTATTATTCTTTTGTGTACATACATGGGCACTCCTGTCCCGCCTAAATGATGTTACCTACTCTTCTTAGAGGCTCGTAGACAGTTGTATATGGTTAGATGTCTTGAAGCCTTGTCCGCTTATATTTTGTATATCATTTTGATAGCCTCGTCGGCTTATGTATATTGATATGGGTATAATTGTTAATGATGTTATGAATGTATCGTTGCCCAATAAGATTAGCATGAATGACGGATAAAAATTATGATTAAGCTATGTGACCCACCTAGAGGTAAATGTGGATGTACGATAAGAGGTGCCCTGGTGGGTTAGCACCAGGTGCCTGTCATGGCCCTCCAGTTGGGTTATGACATATAGCATCTAAGCCCAAATGTACCAAGTCTCAATAAATTCAATCCGAATCCATATATCATAAGTACATTACAAGAATATCACAATAGAAGTCATAGTACAATGCAATGCAATAATGTATGAAGAGTGAATGCAATGCATATGCACCGTACGCATGTACTCCGATGATGGAACATCACATCTCGGCAGCACAACCCATGGGGGACCCGCAAAATCCATGTACCTCACGATTCTGGCAACAACCTTGGCAGTCGCTACCTCAAGATTCCGGCAACAACCTCAGCAATTGCTACCAGCACTTACCCTCGATTCTCAGGATAAACAACGGGCATCGGTCCTCACATCACTCTCGTCAAGCGAGCCCGGCTCTCCATATGATGTTTCCTTAATTATCATCAATGTATCAACAATATATCATGAAGAATGAGAATGCGTGTAATGTATGAGTTCAATTTCAATAATCAAATTAATATCAAAAGTAGCACGCATGGGCACACCAACAATATCATGAAAAGGCTTCACAAGTAAGGAAAGGAACCTGGTGCCGTGGAACCACTATCGACTCACCCTAAACTCCAAGAAAGTGCTCCAAAGGATCTACAAACCTCGATCTCCACTCTTGCTCCGATCCGAAGTTGCACACAAAAGGTGCAGCAAGTGTAGAGTGAGTACGGGAAGCATATGTATCCAGCAGCATCGTTGACCGATCCTGAACTATTGTGATGACAAGTTTTGGTATTTCTGATACTCTTCTTCTTGCTTAGTTAGTTCAAAGTCCACAATTTATAAGCAATCAATAGGCAAAAAATATATCCACAACTCAATCGGTTCATAAGCTCATTCCTTTCTAAGTATAATCGTAAAGATTCAAATTTCTCATCAATTAAGGCAAGTATAGTTATGAAGCTTCAATCTTTCCATCTATCAGAACAAGTGTAAGTATAAAGATCCCATCTTTGCATCAATTCCGACACATATGACATGAAATACAGTCATACAAGTATAGATGACATGAGATATAAAGGAATGCATGCAATACAAGTGAGTGATATGCAATGCAATGGCCATATGTACCGATATACACACGCTCCTGTAGTAGGTTTCACGTGACCCATGAAGGACTCATGAGGTCCATATACCTACCCAGAATACAAGATCTTCTAGATCACATCAAGTCCCAGCCAATAGGCTATAATTTTATCATCACTTCATCCATGTACCATATCCAATATCCAGCCTCCGAGGCCTCTTTCTCGTATTTCATCAATCAAATGCCAATAATATTATGAAAGTATGAAGTGGACATGCGTACACCATGCAAAAGCATAACATCAATACAATGTCAAGTATATATCTCTTTTTCTTAAATTAGATGAGATGTTGAGTGATGAATGCTAATCAAGTCAATAATCACAAGTGTATAATCAACCATGGCCCATCATAGCCCGAATAAGCAACAACCATACCAACTTAATAGATTTATCCACAATCTTCATGGCCCGAAGGGTAAACACATAATCTTAGTCACTTCGCATAATTATTTAATATTTTAATTATCCACATAAGTACACTGGTACCCGCACAAGTGCGCGTCACCTCACAAGTATGGTACCCCCAATTTGTTACATCTCCCATTTCGATACGTCTTTAGTTTATGGTACATTAATCATTTTGGCCTCGAGTTTTGAGGTTCGTCTTCTAAGTTATGGGATGTCGGACATGTTTAACCCTTGTATATGAGTTGCTAAGTTTAAGTATTGAAAGGATTAGAAGTTAAATGAATCAGATAAGATAAGTTTCGTCGAGGTTCAACATCTATTTGAATGAATTACGGCCCAAGCTATAATACCCCGTATTTTTAGACCAGGAAATTGAACCGTCCAACATGAGCAAATTTACCCGAGCCGAAGGATTTGGTCATATTCAAGCATGGAAATCAAGAGCTCGGTGTGTAAAAGCACTGAAGTCCCAAAATTATTTCAGACTTAAAAGTGTGATGACGGTGATTGGAAATAATCTTTTTTTTTTGGGCGCCAAAAGAGGGTACGGACTAGTACCATATTACATGATCATGATAATGAGTATATGTGGTGTGGTAAAAATGATTTATTATTTAAGTGAGTCATGATCAAGAAATTAATTATGTGAATAATTGGTTATATATCGGAATAAAGTGGAAGAGCAAGGAATTAATTGTGTTGTTAATTATGATTAAGAGGATGAGGAATTTTGGTGGGCTGCCACATGGCAGTAATTAAGCCAAAGGTGGCACTAAGTGTGTATATATGAATCATAGCACTTAATGTGCATTGTTACACATGTAAAGGCAAGGAGTATAGGTCATTTCATTCTTTCTCTGACATATGGTTATATAAAAAGTATGCTGCAATCTTTCCTTTTATGTTTGGGGATTTTCTTATTTTAGAAACATAACAAAAATGTACACAACATAATACTCCCTTCAGCAACATGAAATTTCATTAGACCAAAGAATAACTCTCGTAGAAAACAATATACGAGTTTCGTGCACCGCTTTGATCTCGTGTTCCGTTTTATCGCGTTGTTGAATTCGAGCTTTCTTCGAAGGGAAGTAAGGTGGAAGAAGATCATTTCTTTGCATATAAGGTAAGAACTATTCTCTCCTAGGTATATTTAAATTCATCCAGGTCATAGCTAAATTGTGAGATTGGAACTACGGAAATTAATGGCGGGAAATCGTATAAGTTGTTGTTGTTGTGTGGACTGATTTGGTGTGTATTCTTGAGTTGTTGTGGCTAGAATTCTTGGAATATAGCTTGTGTATATTGTTGTTGTTGTTGTGGTTCTTGATGTTGAGTTAAGGAAGTGATAAAAGTAGGGGAGATGCTGCCCGACTCTTTATAGAAAGGAGTTATCATTTGATATACATCATATACTAGTGTTCTCTAAGTTGATGGGCATGTTGTCGTTGTTATAGGTTGAAGTTATAATTGAGGCGAGTTCGTTATTGAGTGCGTACTGACGACAAGAGGTATGTTGAGGCTATCCCTTTCTTTCATTTGCATGATCTTTATGATACGAGGGAAAGAAGTAAATGAACAAGTTCCAAAGAATCCTATTCTTAGATGCTCCAGAGATGCTTGTGTCTTTGGCCTCGTATGTATACTTAAACATAGTTCATGTCTATAGTTCCAGAGTTGTAATGATATTTCACAAGTCTTTCATGCATTTATATATATATGTATAACTATTTTCTCACATCGAGCCGCGCCATAGTCAGCCGGGTACGACACGTAGATGTGCACATCCTTTGCAGTGGGTACGGTATGATGTCACCCCGGACGCGGGATGATATGATAGATGGATCGGACTGCACGTTCCGCAGCGCTAACATTTTTGGGTCGGGCTGTATGTTCCACAACACTAACAGTTATACTATGATATATGTATATGATTTTTGGAAGAAGGCATGCATATCATACGTCCTCAGAAGCACTTTCAGTTATACAGAGTTAGATAGACACTTCTAGATATACAGTCACATAGATACTTTTAGATATATAGATTAACTTTTATG
>NC_081344.1:53945928-53951160 GCF_029784015.1 Lycium ferocissimum
GTCATTTATGTCTGTAATAAGAGTCCGCGGGTTCGCTCGGCTCCGCGCATGGTGTCGGGTGCCCATCACACCCTAGTAAAATCAGGGTGTGACAATCTAGAGGCCAAAGAATGCCCTGAATAGCTCACCTGATCTGTCTCATATGAAATGCAATATAATAGTATTATATATCTCTCTGACCAAGTGGCCAGGGAACTATAAAATATATATGTATCTCATTGACCATAAGGCCAGACAATCTATCTCACTGACCCGTCAGCCAGGCAATCTATCTCACTAACTCGTAGGTCAGGCATATCTATCTCACTGACCCGTAGGCCAGGCATATCTGTCATACTGACCAAGTGGCCAGGCTAAAGAAAATGTCTCACTGAACAAGTGGCCAGGCTAAGAAAAAATATATGTGTATATATATATCATGTTGCATATCATGTGTAGACTAAAATATATGGAGATGGATGTCAACATGTCTTTTTATGACTCTTCTATTAACAATGAATTAAGGAGCGGATAGAAATTCCTTGGAAGGTACAATATCACATCTAGAATTGTTACACCTCTATGACAGCTCTTAACAATAGCTCTCTTTCTTTAAGATACGATAAATGCTTATTATTTACGGATCATGCCAAGAAAAGAAAAGATAGCCATTACATACCTCAAGTTGCCAATATGAACCAACAACGCACTCGTCATAACGCTTACGCCTATCCTAGAACAAGCAAATGCGTATATGAGCTTAGATGAGGCTAGTGTATCACGTATATCAAATGATAATTCGATTCTAAATTGAAACGGGCAGCATTTACCCTATTTCTTACAACCACAACTCAACCAACAAAACTAACAATAACAATTACAACCTCCTTTAATCCTATTTGCACTCAAAACATCCACAAATAAGAGTATATACCAAAACAACCCAATATATGCTTGTATACGATATCTTTATACTCTTTCTTCTTTCAAATTCATGAAGCATAACAATAACAACACAACATCAACTACTATCCATTTACAAGGAAATTCCATCAACAACAAAACAATAACATGCTCCAAACAGCCCATCAACTACAACAACACAAATACATAATCATAACTACAATTCTAGCCTTTCAACTTAACAAGAACAGGCCCACCCAAATACAGTACAACAACACCTAACAATAACCTACCAATACGGTATTTACGATCGCCTCTATTATGAAAAGAAGCGAGTACATACCGTAGACAAGAACAAGCCAATTCTGCCCAGGTCTCCAAAAATCCATCCACTACTTGAATTGAATGAGATATGAGGTTACTGCCCACTTCTTCTTCCTCAAACAGAATATTAATGTTGCTGCCACGTCCCATAAGAACAAAGTCTCCAATTCAAGAGAATAAGAAAGTTGTTGCTCACCTTATTAAGAAGAGGGCTGGAAAGTTTTTAATCCTATGAACAAGATGAAAATATAGGTATATATGTTGCTGGACACTTCTACTTCAACAAGAAAATGAGACCTAAAGATGTAATATATGTTGCTCCTCACTTTGGATTTCTACCAAAGAAATGAAGCCTATAGATATAGTATATGTTTCTGGTCACTCTGGACTTCTACAAACAAAATAAAGGCCTATAGATATAATATATGTTGCTGGCAACATTTCAGCCCAAGTGATAGATATAGGACACGTATTTTACTTGATCCCAAATTGTTCTTATCCAAATTACCATTAGTGATAATTAGTCCTTTGGTTGCCCACTTAATGGAACATTAGAATATTTAGAATCTATATTTCCTTTATCCTTTTTGCTTCCATGTTAATTGTAGGTAATTAGCAAATTCATGTATAGTACTAGAATTGGGAATTAAAAGTCGTTGTCTCATACTTCCTAATAGCTTGGAACCTTAAAAAAAAAAAAAAAAAAAAAAAAAACCTCACTCTCTGAACTTACATCGACTAACTCATGATGCGCATAACGTATGAAGGTATGAGATGTAACAAGTATTTCAGACCTGGATAGAAATAAATACCCTATTTCGAGTGTCACTTTCATAAACCCATTTTAGAAGCTATAGAGCTCGATTTAGAGAGATTTCAAGTGCTATTTTCAAGGTTTTCCATTGGGGTAAGTTCCTAACCTTAATTTAAGTTTAGGGTTTATTTTTGGGTTCTGTACTACAGTACAACAACATGGGTATCCTTGGATTCCTTTAACCTCGTAGACTACTAATTTGACTATGTTGAACCCGATTTCACAATAAATTATGGTTTTGACCTTCGAGGTTTGGGACGGGGTTTTGGGTTGACTTATTGGACCCGAATCCTTTATATGGCAATATAAATATCGATAGACTTGTATTTTTATGTATATACCATAGTTGAACAGATTGGGCTCGTTCAGAAGCTCAGAGGAAGGGAAAGGCAACGGAGTGACTCTTTAGCTTCAGATTCAATCAAGTTGAGACTTACTAGACCATTTATGTAGGGTTATGCATTGGTTAATGTAATTAAGGGGCGTAATGGGGAATTATGCCATGACCCAAACTGCAGGACCATGACGGGCACCTGACCATACTAGTCAAGCACCACTTGACCTACATCTGTAACACCGACATAGACATAGGTGAGTCGATAGGGCCATCATATGACTCTCGATAAACTTATAAGGAACATGTGTGTATCAACTAATCTGAAAGACTCATCTGTATGAATATACTGAACATACTGTATAAGCCGGTAAGGCTATCATAACCACCTGTGAAAACATGTAAAACCATAACTCTGGACATTATCTGACAATACATAACTGTTTACAAGCCTCTACTGGAAAACATAAAACAACATGGCCGGGACAGGGCCCCACCATACCCATACACATGTGCATACATAGATATATATACACATAAGACCACTCTGAATCCTGGCATTTGTGGAACAAATGGAGTGAGACTCTGCCAAATCAGTCTACACAACTACAACAACAACTTATACGATTTCCCGCCATTAAATTTCGTAGTTCCCATCTCACAATTTAGCTATGACCTGGATGAATTTAAATATACCTAGGAGAGAATAGTTCTTACCTTATATGCAAATAAATGATCTTCTTCCACCTTACTTCCCTTCGAAGAAAGCTCAGATTCAACAACGTGATAAAACGGAACACGAGATCAAAGCGATGCAATAAACTCGTATATTGTTTTCTACGAGAATTATTCTTTGGTCTAATGAAATTTCATGTTGCTGACCAGAGGGAGTATTATGTTGTGTACATTTTTGTTATGTTTCTAAAATAAGAAAATCCCCAAACATAAAAGGAAAGATTGCAGCATACTTTTTATATAACCAAATGTCAAAGAAAGAATGAAATGACCTATATTCCTTGCCTTTACACGTGTAACAATGCACAAGTGCTATGAGTCATATATACACACTTAGTTCCACCTTTGGCTTAATTACTACCATATGGTAGCCCACCAAAATTCCTCATCCTCTTAATCATAATTAACACCACAACTAATTCCTTACTCTTCCACTTTATTCTGATATTTAACCAATTATCCACATAATTAATTTCTTGATCGTGACTCAGTTAAATAATAAATTATTTTTACCACACCACATATACTCATTATCATGATCATGTAATATGGTACTAGTCCGTAGCCTCTCTTGGCACCCAAAAAAAAAGATTATTTCCAATCACCGTCATCACACTTTTAAGTCTGAAATAATTTTGGGACTTCATTGCTTTTACACATCGAGCTCTTGATTTCCATGCTTGAATATGACCAAATCCTCCGGTTCGGGTAAATTTGCTCATGTTGGACGGTTCAATTTCCTGGTCCAAAAATACGAGGTATTATAGCTTGGGCCATAATTCATTCAAATAAATGTTGAACCTCGATGAAACTTATTTTATCCTATTCATTTAACTTCTAATGCTTTCAATACTTACAATACTTAAACGTAGTAACGCATATACAAGGATTAAACATGTCCGACATCCCATACCTTAGAAGACGAACCTCAAAACTCGAGGGCAAAATAATTAATGTACCATAAACTAAAGACATATCGAAATGGGAGATGTAACATTCCCCCCCCCCCTTAGGAACATTCGTCTTCGAATGTTTAGTCTATAGAGTCTTATAAAAATTTTGGCAGAGTTTCGTCTATAACTGTACCAATACTAACCTGTCATACAGCAACCCAACAACACAAAGCCTCACAGGGCTACCCGAAACAATAATAACTATGGCCTCACATGACGAAATAGAATAAAATCACATACCTGAAGTCTGGACTTCCTCGGGAGGTGGAAATAGATGTCAATATCTGGATTTCATAACATTTTTAGCTTCTCAAGTCATCTCCTCAACGTTATTATTCCTCCAAAGCACTTTAACGGAAGCCACATCCTTAGTGCGCAACCGACAGACTTGTCTTTAATATAGCCACTGGAGTTTCCTCATATGATAACTGCTCAGTCACCTGGACATCGTTCACTGTTACGACTCTCGAGGGATCTCCTATGCACTTACGGAGCATGGACACATAAAACACTGGATGTACCGACTCCAAATCAGAAGGTAACTCTAACTTATATACTACCTTACCCACTGTACGGATAATTCTGTATGGCCCAATATATCAAGGACTAAGTTTACTCTTCTTGCCAAACATCATTACTCCCTTCACAGGCGAGATCTTCTGGAAGACCCAATCGCCTACCTTAAATTCTAACTTACATCATCGATTATCTGTGTAAGATTTTTGTCGACTCTGTGCTGCTAGTAATATTTCTTGAGTCAGTTTCACCTTTTCATCTGCCTGTTGTACTAAGTTTAGGCCTACTAACTGGTTCTCTCCAGCATCCAACCATTCTATGGGTAACCTACACTTCCGCCTATAAAAGCCTCATAAGGAGCCATCTGAATGCTGGAATAGTAGCTGTTATTCTATGCAAACTTGATAAGGAGCAAATGATCATCCCACCTACCTTCAAAATCAATCACGCAAGCTCGTAACATATCCTCCAGTGTCTGTATAGTACGCATGACTTGCCCATCTGTTTGGGGGTGAAATGTCGTACTAAGGCTCACCTGAGTCCCATATCCTTTCTAGAAAGATCTCCAGAAATTACATGTTGAACTAGGATCCTTTGTCTGAAATAATGACTCCCTGTCACTGGCTCTGCTTCTTTATCTTGTTATATCCTTGCCTGTCCTGTGTACTTTCCAT
>NC_081344.1:53951260-53998330 GCF_029784015.1 Lycium ferocissimum
TCTACATGTGTCCACATATGACACTTGCTTCCACTTATCAATATCCCACATGACTACTTATTCAAAATCCTAATTAATTTCTTCTTCCACTATAATTCTTCATTTAACAAATTACACACATAATTAATTCCTGGATCTCAAATCACTTAAATAGTAATCATTTTTAATACACTTCATATACTCATTGTCATGATTATGTGACATAGCACTAGTCCATAGCCTCTTTTGGTACACACAAAACATTATTTCCAATCACCGTCGTTCCACTTTCGAGTCTTAAATAATTTCGAGACTTCATCCTAACCACCTATAAGCTTGGGTAACCTCGTTTTCCCCTACTTATGTCTTGTAACTTGCAGGCTTTCCAACGCATGAAAACACGGGATGTAACATCCCCAAATTGCATGACACCCCTATTGGGTGTAACATTCAGAAAAACCTGATCGCTCACTTTACCAGTCACAACTCTCCAAACTTAGCTCAAGCTCCAATTCTCATATCTCCATATTTGAATTTCCCAACTGATCCTCGAACGAATTGCTTTGCTCGATTTCTCTAATTTGATAAACCGCAACTGTGAACGCTATCAATAGGCCTCACAAACACTTTCCCAAACCAACGCAATCCTTTGAAACAGGGTCACAAACCATAGCCCATTCTGAACCGATAAAATACTCTGATTCCGCTAACTCTTTCTCCCACATCTTCTAAGGCTGTTACTCGCACCGCGAATTCTTAGAGACACATGAACACACACCACAAGCCCAAAACCATGACTTACAAGCCCAAAACCATGACTTACTCTTGCCAGAAATGAATCCTTGTTTCACCTGAGATCTCTACACAATTCCATCAAAGCCGATCTTACTGACAATCAACTTGGCTAGTTCCAAGTCTTATTAAACCTTCAAATTGCAGTACAAGAACCATACCACTGAATATTCGGCCGAGCAAGGTCCCTCGGAACCCAACTGATCACTATAAAGGCCTCTCGCGCAACAATTCCTTCTCAAATCTATACTAAGCTCATTGTAAACCATTATTCTATCCAAGCACTGTTATCAGAAAATATCATCAAATCCATTAGGAAAACCTGACAAAGCTCGGTAAATCTGTCACACCTCAAATATGAGCCGAAACGCATCGAATATTTAAATATCTTCCTGAAAATATAACCATAGACCATTAAGCTTAACTCGAACCAAGCTGACTCTGAATGAATGCACAACTCTCGAATATCACCACTAGTCGTTTGGACTGACTCCGAATTCTCGAAACTAATCACAGTCCTATCGATCCTCTGTGGCGGTCAATTCTAATCTTTTTCTCACACATAACAAATCATGTCTATCACTTTCTAGTCCATAAGTTAAGTCCTATCCAAGTTATAAACTTAGTACCGAAGAGCTGTACCTTATGATTTCAATCTTCATGTTTCTCAACCATTACCCGATACACAAATCTGATACAACCCCGAACATTTCAACGCAAAACCTGAAGCCTCATATAGTAATTATATAACCATCGATCCTCTCATAGTATCACCTCGATATGCTTGTAAATTCTCCAAAAGTATCCAGTTTTATACTATCGCTCTAAATCTCACGCAATGACCCCCAAGTCTTTAATAACCAAAAGCTGTCCAGTCAATACTACTTGTAACATAAAACATTACCACGAGGAGGGTCTCACCTTGAAAATATAACTCTAGTCCTCAGATGATAGGGATTCCACAAATCTTCTCTCTTAAAGCATGTTAACTCATCCACTGTAGAAGGTTACGAAACTTATCCAATGGTGTACCACCGAGCCACTACTTATAAACCTCAACAGGTCGATTCACTGAAATATACTTCTCACTAGTCGCTGATCACGAACCTCACGGAACTCTG
This sequence comes from Lycium ferocissimum, assembly GCF_029784015.1. Lineage (NCBI taxonomy): Eukaryota > Viridiplantae > Streptophyta > Magnoliopsida > Solanales > Solanaceae > Lycium > Lycium ferocissimum. The sequence continues at coordinate 53,953,153 of NC_081344.1, forward strand.
TCATATCACATAGTCCATTCCTGCAGCTTTCCTTTTTAAGCTCACGCAACAATCACATCTCAACTAGAATATGCAAGAAAAAGACACCACAATCCATACTGACCCAAGAAATCCCCAAGATGAACCTTTTTCTTATAGATTCACAATCAACTATACCTTTTCTCGACTCGTCAATTCTCAATTTCTAATCACTTCACGATCATCGATACCTTAATCAATCCTCGAATCCACTCTATGGAATACCACATAATCATAAATCTTGCAAACTAGCTGAATCAATCTTGGAGATAGGATCGTACCACACACTCTGCTCATTAGAGTTTCCTTAATGCTTACAACTCTAACTTGAACACTCTCTAAATCTAGTGTATCAGACAAACAGTCTCACTAATATCCTTATGTATCCCACTGAATCGTCCTTACCCGAATTGCTTACTCAATTTCCAAAATGTACACCGAACTTAAATCAGTTAAGCCACCATTGATCTACTATTTCAAGTACCCATGTTTTCTAATCCTTTACTCAAATCGTTGACGTTACGAGTCCTCGAGGAATCACCTTTTACCTCAATTATCGAATCTGAACACCTCTAACCACTCGCGCGCCAATCCCTTTTTATTCAATCACATAAGTCGAGTAATAACACCATTAGTAGCGGGATCTAGTCAATTTTGCACAATGAATACAAGGTTCCCAACCTCAGTCTACCACCGACCTCTGTTAGTCTGTAACATAACCGAACATACCAACTCATCCATAAACTCTTATTCCCACTCTACACTGTACAATCACAACCAAGCTCTCACATCACTAATTCTTGTTTCCACGATTTTTTTTCTTCCCTTAACCTCGAAGACACCAATCAACCTCATCAGTCACCCTTTTACTAAATGTCATGATATAATGCCCCCGCAATCCAAACACGACTCACATACCCATGTTACCTCACCTCAAGTCTTACAAACCTTAACCTTCTCAACCCAATAGCAAGATGCCTCATTGTAATCCTTCAGTTCCCGTATTTCATTTCAAATCACTCTATCACTATCAACTAACAAACACTCAAATCCACTCAATCCTCTAAACCAATCATCCCTCTGAGCCGAACGAACCACAAACAATATCAATACTTCTCCTCAAATCGAAGTGTAGCAACCAGTAACTTCCCAAGTCATTAACTCATCGCATACGCCCATAATTGAAGTCATTTCTATCAGTCGATTACTAGCTCCTCAGAAGCCTACAACCCAGTCAATTTACCGACCAAATGATGTGACCATAGCATTCACTTACTAACAGAGTAGTCCTTTAACATCAACAAGCTTATATCGAGAATGACTTTTAGTACCATATCCCCGAGATATCACGTGAACCTGTAAGTACGATCATTACCAGCCTATGTCTAATTATTCCCACAAGATTCAATACTCAATAATGACCATAACTCAAACAGCCACCTCCATCGGTACCATTCCGTCATGCTGGACCCTCTCTTTACCTTTCACAACCGAACACGAAATTCGCCCTCGCATCAATTGCAATCTTATCCTAATAACCATGTCAGATACCAATTTTTCCTTTCCCGATATCACGAAAAGTACTCATATCCGAGATATTCTAAGAAGTCTTACTTCACTACACACTTTCCACAAAAGCTTCCTTCATGTCCTTATTGTCAACTTCTTTTCCTTATTACCCATGATCACAATACGTTTGCCCACATTCGATAGTCATCACCAAACTTACACCTGTTCTCACATACCGAAGACTAATACTCTACCGTTGCTAAATCGTCGACCCGCATTAGTTCACCAGTGTCATACACACCATCATAAGGCCTTGACAAAGCTGAAGTCAACTGATCATATCACCGAGCAACCCACTATTGTTAAGCCATCAATACACTTGTCACTTTCGAGAAACCCAAAACTGAAATATGGAGATCATGTAACCCTCTGAACTATCTTTCCCATTTCTCACGAACCCCCACAATAAATGAGTCTGATTGCGACTCCACATAATAACCGAGTCCAATCGCGACTCCACAAAATCGAATCCTCAAGCCATACTAGAGACTGAACTGAATCACGCGTCCTAATCAAGATAACACATCTCGTACCATTCCACCACACATCATAGATCGACCATTAGCATAAAAATTCAAGGACGATTTTCCACCTTCCGTGGGTGATTGAGATAAGAGAGTTCATATAGCAATTAGAATTGACTAGATACCAATTTAAATAAAGTCGTACGAGAGAATGAAGGAAAGTGAAGTTTTCTAAATGTCCTATAGCTCTCGCAGATAAGCACGAAGCTCATCGTACCGATCCATGAGACTTTACTAGACATGCTCTTGCATTATAGATTGGGTAACCTAGGGCTCTGATACCAACTTATCATGACCTAATTTCGCTATGTCGGGCTAGCACCTACCTTTCTCACCTCGATAGGCGAACCCTTATCCCAGTGATTTTAAAACTATGAAATAATAAATAAATAAGCGGAAGAGATAGAAATACGTAAGTCTGATATACTAATAGATAAATAATGCAGGGATACATCAAAACCACCCTAAAATCTATCTAGTCATACAAGAGCCTCTAACTAGAATCTACAAGTTTGGAAATAACAATAATACAAGTCTCAGTATGTCTCAGAATATCAAGTAAGACATAAATAAAAGAATAATCTTCAAGGTAGCGAACGTCCTCATACTTATCCTGTAAGAATCTAAATAGCAATCCTCGAACTACTATCAGCCACGAGGAGTAGAGGTCTAACCCACCTTGAACTCTGCATTCATAAAAGAATGCACCAAGTGCAGGTCAGCACAAACAACAAGTACTGGTAGGTATCATAGACAGACTAAGATTAGCTAATATATATCAAGGCAATAAAGTAAGATAAACAGGTAAGTCAACAAGGTATAAGTCAATCACGAGCCAGTAGCTACGTACACGTTATCACCTATGTTATAGCATCTAAGCCCAAATGTGCCAAGTCTCAATATATTTTATTTGAATCCGTATACCATAAGTACATTGCAAGAATATCACAATAGAAGCCATAGTACAATGCAATGCAATAATGTATGAAGAGTGAATGCAATGCATATGCACCGTACACATGTACTCTAATAATGGAACATCACATCTCAACAAAGACAACCCATGGTGGACCCGTAAAGTCCACGAACCTCACGATTTTGGCAACAACCTTGGCAATCTCTACCTCAAGATTCCGGCAACAACCTCGACAATCGCTACCAAAAGACTCATTCTCGATTCCCGGGATAAACATCGGGCATCGGTCCTCACATCACTCTCATCCAACTGAGCCCAGCTCATAACAGTGTTTCCTTAAGTATCATCAATGTATCAACAGTATATCATGAAGAATGAGAATGCGCGTAATGTATGAGTTCAATTTCAATAATCAAATCAATATCAAAAGTACCACGCATGGGCACACCAACAATATCATGAAAAGGCTACACAAGTAAAGAAAGAAGCCTGGTGCCGTGGAACCATTATCGGCTCAACCTAAACTCCAAGAAAGTGCTCCAAAGGATCTACAAGCCTCGATCTCCACTCTTGCTCGGATCCGAAGTTGCACACAAAAGGTGCAGCAAGTGTAGAGTGAGTACGGGAAGCATGTGGATCCAGCAGCATCGTTGACCGACCCTGAACTATTGTGATGACGAGTTTTGGTATTTTCGATACTCCTCTTCTTGCTTAGTTAGTTCAAATTCCACAATTTATAAGCATTCAATAGGCAAAAAATATATCCATAACTCAATCGGTTCGAAAGGTCATTCCTTTCTAAGTATAATCATAAAGATTCAAATTTCTCATCAATTAAGGCAAGTATAGTTATAAAGCTTCAATCTTTCCATCTATCAGAACAAGTGTAAGTATAAAGATCCCATCTTTGCATCAATTCCGACACACATGACATGAAATGCAGTTATACAAGTATAGATGACATGAGATATAAAGGAATGCACACAATACAAGTGAGTGGTATGCAATGCAATAGCCATATGTACCGGTATACACACGCTCCTATAGTAGGTTTCACGTGACCCATGAGGGACTCATGAGGTCCATATACCCATCCACAATACAAGATCTTCTAGATCACATCAAGTCCTAGCCAATAGCCCCTAATTTGTTACATCTCCCATTTCGATACGTCTTTAGTTTATGGTACATTAATCATTTTGGCCTCGAGTTTTGAGGTTCGTCTTCTAAGTTATGGGATGTCGGACATGTTTAACCTTTGTATATGAGTTGCTAAGTTTAAGTATTGTAAGTATTGAAAGGATTAGAAGTTAAATAAATCAGATAAGATAAGTTTCGTCGAGGTTCAACATTTATTTGAATGAATTACGGCCAAAGCTATAATACTCCGTATTTTTGGACTAGGAAATTCAACCATCCAACATGAGCTAATTTACCCGAGCCGGAGGATTTGGTCATATTCAAGCATGGAAATCAAGAGCTCGGTGTGTAAAAGCACTAAAGTCCCAAAATTATTTCAGACTTATAAGTGTGATGACAGTGATTGGAAATAATCTTTTTTTTGGGCGCCAAGAGAGGCTACGGACTAGTACCATATTACATGATCATGATAATGAGTATATGTGGTGTGGTAAAAATGATTTATTATTTAAGTGAGTCATGATCAAGAAATTAATTATATGGATAATTGGTTAAATGTTGGAATAAAAAAGTGGAAGAGTAAGGAATTAATTGTGGTGTTAATTATGATTAAGAGGATGAGGAATTTTGGTGGGCTGCCACATGGCAGTAATTATGACAAAGGTGGCACTAAGTGTGTATATATGACTCATAACACTTAATGTGCATTGTTACATGTGTAAAGGCAAGGAATATAGGTCATTTCATTCTTTCTCTGACATTTGGTTATATAAAAAGTATGCTGCAATCTTTCCTTTTATGTTTGGGGATTTTCTTATTTTAGAAACATAACAAAAATGTACACAAAATAATACTCCCTCGGGTTAGCAATATGAAATTTCATTAGACCAAAGAATAACTCTCGTAGAAAACAATATATGAGTTTTGTGCACCGCTTTGATCTCGTGTTCCGTTTTATCGCGTTGTTGAATTCGAGCTTTCTTTGAAGGGAAATGAGGTGGAAGAAAATCATTTCTTTCCATATAAGGTAAGAACTATTCTCTCCTAGGTATATTTAAATTCATCCAGGTCATAGCAAAATTGTGAGATGGGAACTACGGAATTTAATGGCGGGAAATCGTATAAGTTGTTGTTGTGTTGTGGACGGATTTGGTGTGTATTATTGAGTTGTTGTAGCTAGAATTCTTGGAATATAACTTGTGTGTATTGTTGTTGATGTTTTGGTTCTTGATGTTGAGTTGAGGAAGTGATAAAAGTAGGGGAGATGCTGCCCGACACTTTATAGAAAGGAGTTATCATTTGATATACACCATATACTAGTGTTCTCTGAGTTGATCGGCGTGTTATCGTTGTTATAGGTTGAAGTTATAATTGAGGCGAGTTCGTTATTGAGTGCGTACTGATGACAAGAGGTATGTTGAGGCTATCCCTTTCTTTCATTTTGGCATGATCTTTATGATACGAGTGAAAGAAGCAAACGAACAAGTTCCAAAGAATCTTATTCTTAGATGCTCTAGAGATACCTATATCTTTGGCCTCGTATGTATACTCAAACATAGTTCATGTCTACTATAGTTCCATAGTTCAGAATGATATTTCACAAGTCTTTCATGCATTTATATATATGTACAACTATTTTCTCACATCGAGCCGCGCTATAGTCGGCCGGGTACGATACGTAGATGTACACATTACTGCAGTGGGTACGCTATGATGTTACCCTGGACGAGGGATGATATGATATATGGATCGGATGACGTTTGTTACACCCCGTATCTTCGAAGAAGCACTTATCAACTTTAAAACATAAGTACGTTGAGTTATGGTCAAGCAAAACCACTTTGGAATATAAGGAGTAGGCATTATTGAATGTATTTAATGAGTAAAGGATGTATATAAGGTATACCGGAAGGTTTTATAAGGAAATGAGTGGAAGAAGTGAAGTAGTACGACTTTGGAGAAAGGATGGGTAATGTTTTGTGTGAAAATTTTGGTCCAACTTGGGGGATGAATATCTCTTAGCATATGAAGTGTTTTGAAGTGAAACAAAAGCCTAAAATGAAGTTCGTCGAGTCTAATTTCCAACGCAACAAACCACTCGTTGATAGGACATCGGAGTAGAGAATTATGGACGTTACAAGTTCAGCTGACAGAGCATAAATGCATGCTACAGTACTGCTACAGTAAAATGCTACAGGAACCCCCCGAATTTGACCCCTATATAAAGGGTAATAACCCCTTTTTTTCATCAGATTTTCCTGGAAAATTCCAAAAATTGAAGAGAGAGAGAGGGAAACAAATATGAGCAATTTTTAAGTCGCGGAGTAGTGGTTTATGTCCGGGTAACGCATGGTTGTGATTCTAGTATTGTTTTGCGATGAATTTTAGCGTGGATATTGAGGATATTGCTGTCTTAACAAGAAAAAAGGTATGAATCTTTCTCTTTTGGTATTATTTAAGGCTTATTTACGGAGACAAAGTCGTTAAATAATTGTGTAGTAAGTTTGTTAGTTATGGAAGTTGGAAAACAGCGTGTGGCCTGTTTTGTGGTACATATTGGTGTTGAAAATGATGTTATTGATGTTGGTATTGTTGTTGTTGTTGGTTGCTGAATTGAGATTTCGGGCTAGGCATATAAACAGGGGAACTGCTGCCCGATTTTCGACAAGATATAAAATAGTTTGACTTGAAAGCTTAGCACAAAATACTACGATGAGTCTAATGATTTTGTGAATCCTTTTAAATGTAGATTTACGAGCTCGAACGAATAGGTGTAGATAATTGGAGAGTGGGCAGGTATGTTAAGGCTCGTTCCTTTCTTTCAAAGGCATGATTCCTACGTTATGACTTCATAAATGTTTCCATATCTTCCTTGTTATCAAAAGTTAAAAGTCTATGATTCCCTTCCTGATAACCCGTAAATGTTTTCCAAAATGTTCGTATTTTTCCAAAACAAAGGTTTATGATTTTGTAAGCTTTTATGACCATAACGACGAACATGTTTTTGTAATGACAACGATGATGTCAAAGATGAGAATATGTCTATGATGGTTATGATGAGAATGGTTTCATGTTTGAAAGTCTCAAGTTGTGGATTCAATATGAATATGAGAATATTGAGCTATTCTTAATCCTCAATTTTATTCCTTGATAATGACTATTTTATAAAGACTTCAAAGTATATGAATTGACGCCTTATGAGATTTATGACCTTATTCTATGTTTTCTCTTGATGTTATTCTTCATTGATAGTCTCATCTTAAAATAATTATTCCTTCAAGGTGAGATAGAGCGATGATTATTCCATAATATAATCGGAGGTTACCGACCTTACGTCACTCCGATAGAGTTATAGCTTTTCTTGGGCTCTCATGCATGCTGCTTATATGATATATGAATATGATATATGTATATGTATATAGGGAATATGGGAAAAAGGGCGAGGCGCTATAGACGCATGGCCACCTGATCAGTTGGTATATTATGATATCGTCCGGACGCGGGATTCCCGGACGCGGGATATATGGATAAATAGATCGGGCTGAACGTTCCGCCGCAATATAATATATATAAATGGATCGGGTTGCACGTTCCGCAGCAATATATATATATATATGGATTGGGCTGCACGTTTCGCAACACTAAGCATGCATGGTACCCGCCTAAAAGGCACTTAGATGTACAAGTTACTCTTTTATCTCATGATATGCTCTATATTTCCATCCTGTTATTATTCATGCTTTGTATCCTTTGTTATGGTATTATTCATGCCTTACATACTCAGTACATACCTCGCATCGCCATCCCTTCTCGTGGACGCCGCGTTCATGCCCGTTGATCGTGTAGTCGGACGATCCACCGCAGTAGGCCTCCCTCGGCGCAGGCGCCGTACGCTCCATTGATCCGGAGCTACAACCCTTTTGGTATGCTATTCTGTTATGTACATATATGGATATGGCAGGGCCTTGTCCTGTCGTTTCTACAGTTTGTACTCCATAGAGGTCTGTAGACAGTGATATGTAGTCGTGATGTTATGCAGCCTCGTCGGCGTTTATTTTGTTGTATAGTATATATGTGGCGGCCGAATCGGCTCGCGCTGTTACTTTCAGTGTTTATGTTTATATGTATGTGTTGGCCGTGAGTTCTCGGTGCAGTGTCTCTTATGTTGATTGTTCGGAAGACAATACAGCTCAGTTACAGATTGTGTATGGGCCCAGGATAGTCAATGAGCAGTAAGTGCAAGCATAGGAGTGCTTGGCCAGTAGTGGTCGGGCATTTGTTACGGCCCATCAGTTTGGGTCATGACAAAATTGGTATCGGAGCAGTTCGTCCTAGGGATTGTCTACAGACCGTATCCGATAGAGTCCTGTTTATGGGTGTGAAGCCGGCCACACTTATAAACAGGAAGCTGCAGGGCATTTAGGAATCATTGACCTTCCTTCTGTCTTAGATCGTGCGATAGAGCCTAGAGTCTAGGAAAGACCACTTCTGATCCTTTTTCCTGCAGGTAAGTGCAGACTGAGATGAAGAGATCAGCTTCAGACAGTGGGGGTGCTAAGAAGGCCCCGAGAGTAGATCCAGGACCCCAGGCTCCAGGACCGAGCAGGACGAGCCTTAGTTATTCCATGGAGACTGATCCCTCGGAGGACCCAGTGACGATTCCTCCAGAGTTCTTAACTCCCAGGGAGGAGGACCCCCCAGAGGACAGTTATGACACAGATCCGTCCGAGTATTCGTCTGGGACACCGGAGGAGAAGATTCCTGAGCCCGAACCAGCTGCTCCTATGGCAAAGCGCTACGTCAGACCAGCCTCCCCGGTGAGTGTTACGGATTACTCTAGCCCTCTATCCTGGCCGTCGGTAAACCAGGAGTTGCCTGATTATTTATATCCCTCGGACTCATATGAGAGAGATAATAAAGGCCAGACAAGCGGATGGTGGGTAGACGATGACGAGGAATACACTTCACCTTATAGTCCACCAAATCAGACTAGAGACCGATCAGCTACAGGTATATGAGTCCTTATTGAAATTTTCTAGGTATGTGCATTTGTTGTAGATTATTATTTAATAGTGGCGAGCGGAAACCTAATGAGGCCTATAACCCAGTATTTATAAGTAACGACGACCAAGGTGTGTTCGCTACCATTGGGAATCTAAAAATCTAGGACGGAAAGTAGTCATACATACAGATGAAAGGTGAATATTGAGAATTAAAAAGGCCAAAATAGTAATTGTGTAGTCGGAAGAGTAAGAGACCCTTTCTAATTCGGAGGGAGATGCGTTACGAGAACGTTTTGGAATCTGTCAAGACTTCAACTTGCTTTAGATTATGTGGTGAAGGTCATGCGGTGAGGTGGATACGATTATACCAGCATTAACGCACCGGATTTCATCAGAGTTTCGAGGTTAAGCGTGCTGGGGTGAGAGAAATACTAGGATGGGTGACCCCCTGAGAAGTGTACAAAAAGTCCTATAAATTTAGATATAAGAGGCAAATGAGAAGCTAGAGCAGCCTAAGGGAGATTGGAGTATGCGGAGTGGTTGGACACCTTAAGAGGTCGCGTAGAACGAGGCGGACTAGACCGGTGAAGAGAAAGAAGGTGCATCACAGCTCTAGAATTAGGGTGAGTTTGAATAGCGTTTAGAAATATTTTGTAAGCGAGATGGTAGTAATTATATATATACGTATGTATATGATATCCCATACGTAGCTATATCAGCGGGTATATGTATCCCGGTAACCAACGTTGTGGTATATGGAAGGCATTAATCGAACAGGGTAACGAAGTTCAAGTGACAAAAGAACGTTACTAGATAAACCGATGTTATTTTCACTACAGGTTAGATTTGGAGAGTTTTAATGCAATGACGTCTGGAAAAGAAAGAAAGTAAGTATATGGACGGTAAAGAGACCAGAAATGTCGGAAGAAAAAAATGTAAGAAACATGAGGGAGTGAAGCCTCCAAGAGAGACGGCGGGCAAAGCACGGGACTATTTGGGTAAAAATTCGAAGGTAGGTAGGTGAAAGGAATAAAGTGTGGTAGTATAGAATAAAAGAGGAATGTGTGGGGTTAGAGAACGAATTTCGGTAAGTGGGACTAAAAGGATAGTGACCATAACGAGGAATGTGAAGTAAGAGAAAGAATGATTAGGCTTTGCAACGATGCTAAAGGATTTTCAACTCTCGAAAGGTATATATATATATATAGAGGGGTGAATGTGTAGTCAAATTGACACGATTGCCTCGGACATGAGGAAGCTTTCCTAAAAGATGTCTTAAGAATAAGACGGATTTGCACGTTTAAAGGAATGTTTCTATTTCACTAACTTCCAAGCTGATACTATAGATAACAAGAGGAGAAGGGCGCTCGAGGAGGAAGGAACTCAAGGAAGGTTAAGGGTGAAAATAGGGAAGATATACTAATGGGTTGATCGAAGGAAAAGAAGAGTATTTAGGAGTAAAGTAACTGGAAATCTTTAACCATGGGAGTAAGAAAGATACTTTAACGAGTTGGCGGTAGGAAACCGATTACTCATCGAGGAAAGAACGAGGATGATGAGTCGACACAATTGATTAGAAAATTAATGACATGGAATAAGAATTCATGTGAAGACCGAGAGATTCGATCATAGAGGAAACAGAATGAAATGTAACGAACGTGCATGGAAGACCACCCGGCCGTAGCATCAGAAAGATAGATAAAGGTTCGATGAACGAGGATAGAGAGAGTGTAAACTGTAAGAATTTTATGCTGAGAGCAAAAGTAGCAGAACACTCAAAAAACTTGGATGCACAGTTGTAACACAAACGCGTAGTTAAGAAGGATTATGAGTAAGTGAGCTAAGCGGGTGAAAGGACTAGTAGTGGATGGAAGGGTATGGAAATGTTGAAAAAAAATGATGATATAGACATAAATGGAAGGAGAACTCACGGAAAGAAGTTTTAGATATGTTTTAAGCAAAGTCGGGAAGAAAAACAAGGAGTAAGGTATAATCGAAGACTTCATAAAGGACGTGGTGAATCTTGATGTCCCCATTAACTTGTGGGTCCGGAAAACCGTTAGTCATAAAAAACAGAGGTGTGAAAAGACGGAAAAGAAGGCATCGGAATTTGATCTAACCCTTATAAGTATTCCGATTGGATACAAGACTGTAACTAGCAAGAAGATAGACAAGTCAGACCATACGATGACGGAACCCCGACCCTAAGAAGATCGTGAAGGGCGGCAGATAATTATCGAAGACGACGGTTACTCGAAGGCTATGGGCGTATAAGGACCTCCTTAATAAGGGGGGAAGAACATACTAGACTTGAAAGGAACTATGACGTTTCAAGCTCCTGAAAAATTTATTAGCTCGGGGCCAGAGTTCGAGGCGTATTGGCATATCGGGAAGGTAACAGAAAGAAGTAGAAACGAATTGACAATAAGTGTACCATGAGGCAGACATAGGGAGAAAGTATGGAAGATAACTCAAGAGAGCACTTTACGCCAAGATGAACTACGATATTTTTAGACCATGATTTGAATCCTTCGTATCGGGCAAAAAAAAAAAAATTACGCCGTACCTAAGTATGCAGTGACATGCCTTAAAGGGTAATGAAAAGAGTAAGAAAGGTCTCTAAGCTAAATTTACAAAGGGTGTTAGAGAGGATGACGAACCCAAAGAACACTTGGGCTGACAATGACAATTGTAATAAAAGGAACAACGATTGCTAGTTTGAAAATTTTTGAAGGAAAGAAAGAGCACTGCTCCTATGAATGGAAATAAAAGAGTTCGCCGGATATTAGAAAATAGTTCATGGACCACTAATTATACTGAACATAAGAGCATATGCTATGGAATTATATGAACCGTCAACGTGAAGCTATGCCCAACTACAATTGTACGAAGGCTACACCGGAAAGACAACAAGGAATAACGACTGACGAAACAATCGCCGATATAAGGAAATCGAAGATAAGTATACTTGCGTTGCAAGAGAGTCATAATAGAAGAGTTGCCGTAGTCCTATGCTTCTGGGATTGTATTGATAGATGTGAGGGAAGGAAGTAAAGAAAAAATTGTAGCAGGAGCTCAAAGATCTTGCGAGCTATAGAATTAGTTGAACTCGGATTATAAGTTTGCCATAAGTGTAACTGGATTGCGAAGGATAATAAATGGCGAAGAAACATTACGTATATACGTATTTCGGATAATGATATAACTGGCCTTAGAAAGGAACATAACCATTAGGTTCACTAGCGACACAGTTATGCTGGGTAAACATTTGGAATGTAAGGGTAAAAGAGATGGCGACAAGGATGTAAGGATTAGAGAGCCTGACTAATGGACAAAAAAAAAAGAATACTTACAGGACGATGAATAGTTATGACACGGCAAGTCAAGTCTACCATAATGGAGAAAGAACAAGAGCGAGATGCTAGTTAATTTCCGATCATGTACATGAGGACAAAGAAGTGAAAGAAGATGATTGAATGTAATAAAAGAGTTAAGAAAGAATGAGTCCAATGAAAGAGTTAAGAGCGCAGGAAGAAACTGACCAATGTATAGTATAAAGATACGGCAATCGGATTCTAAGAGAAAGGCAACAAACCAATGGAGATGTTGTGGGTTGTAAACTACAACATTCGAGGACGAATGTTTTTAAGGGGGGAAGAATGTTACAACCCGTATCTTCGAAGAAGCACTTATCAAATTTGAAACATAAGTACGTTGAGTTATGGTTAAGCAAAACCACTTTGGAATATAAGGAGCAAGAATTATTGAATACATTTAATGAGTAAAGGATGTATATAAGGTATACCAAAAGGTTTTATAAGGAAATGAGTGGAAGAAGTGGAGTAGTACGACTTTGGAGAAAGGATGGTAATGTTTTGTGTGAAAATTTTGGTCCAACTTGGGGGACGAATATCTCTTAGCATATGAAGTGTTTTGAAGTGAAACAAAAGCCTAAAATGAAGTTCGTCGAGTTTAGTTTTCAACGCAATAAACCGCTCATCGATAGGATATCGGAGTAGAGAATTATAGACGTTACAAGTTCAGCTGACAGAGCAGAAACGCATGATACAAGATCTTGCTACGATCGACTTGCTCAGTGATGCTACGGTAAAATGCTACGGTGAACCCGACCCGAATTTGACCCCTATATAAAGGGTAATAACCCCTTTTTTCATCAGATTTTCCTGGAAAATTCCAGAAATTGAAGAGAGAGAGAGAGAGAGAGAGAGAGGGAAACAAAAAGTGAGCAATTTTTAAGTCGCGGAGTAGTGGTTTATGTCCGGGTAGTGCATGGTTGTGATTCTAGTATTGTTTTGCGGTGGATTTTAGCGTGGATATTGCTGTCTTAACAAGAAAAAAGGTATGAATCTTTCTCTTTTGGTATTATTTCAGGCTTATTTACAGAGACAAAATCGTTGAATAATTGTGTAGTAAGTTGGTTAGTTATGGAAGTTGGAAAACAGCGTGTGGGCTGTTTTATGGTACATATTGGTGTTGGAAATGATGTTATTAATGTTGGTATTGTTGTTGTGGTTGGTTCTTTGAATTGAGATTTCGGGCTAGGCATATAAACAAAAATCTTTAGATTTTCGACGAGATATAAAATAGTTTGACTTGAAAGCTTAGCACAAAATACTATGATGAGTCTAACGATTGTGTGAATCCTTTTAAATGTAGACTTACTAGCTCGGACGAATAGGTGTAGATAATTGGAGAGTGGGCATGTATGTTAAGGCTCGTCCCTTTCTTTCAAAGGCATGATTCCTATGTTATGACTTCATAAATGTTTCCATATCTTCCTTGTTATCAAAAGTTAAAAGTCTATGATTCCCTTCCTGATAACCCGTAAATGTTTTCCAAAATGTCCGTATTTTTCCAAAACAAAAGTTTATGATTTTGTAAGCTTTTATGACTACAGCGACGGACATGTTTTTGTAATGACAACGATGATGTCAAAGATGAGAATATGTCTATGGTGGTTATGATGAGAATGGTTTCATGTTTAAAAGTCTCAAATTGTGGATTCAATATGAATATGAGAATATTGAGCTATTCTTAATCCTCAATTTTATTCCTTGATAATGAGTTTATTTTCTAAAGATTTCAAAGTATATGAATTGACGCCTTATGATATTTATGATCTTATTCTATATTTTCTCTTGATGTTATTCTTCATTGATAGTCTCACCTTAAAATAATTGTTCCTTCAAGGTGAGATAGAGCGATGATTATTCCATAATATAATTGGAGGTTACCGACCTTACGTCACTCCGATAGAGTTATAGCTTTTCTTGGGCTCTCATGCATGCTGCTTATATGATATATGAATATGATATATGTATATGTATATGGGGAATATGGGAAAAGGGCGAGGTGCTATAGACGCATGGCCACCTGATTAGTTGGTATATTATGATATCGTCTCGGACGCGGGATATATGGATAAATGGATCGGGCTGAACGTCCCACAAAGAATATAATATATATATATATAAATGGATCGGGCTGCACGTTCCGCATATATGTATATATGGATCGGGCTGCACGTTCCGCAGCACTAAGCATGCATGGTACCCGCCTAAAAGGCACTCAGATGTACAGGTTACTCTTTTATCTCATGATATGCTCTATATTTCGATCCTGTTATTATTCATGCTTTGTATCCTTTGCTATGTTATTATTTATGCCTTACATACTCAGTACGTACCTCGTACTGAAGTCCCTTCCACCCAGGTTCCTCTTTTATCTCATGATATGCTCTATATTTCCATCCTGTTATTATTCGTGCTTTGTATCCTTTGCTATGTTATTATTCATGACTTACATACTCAGTACGTACCTCGTACTGATGTCCCTTCTCGTGGACGCTGGCATGCCGCGGGATCGAGGTAGCCGATCGGACGATCCACCGCAGTAGGGCCTCCCTCGGCGGCGGTCGGTACGCTCCCATTGATCGGAGCTAGCCCCCTTGGTCTGCTATTCTGTTATGTACATATATGGGTACAGCAGGGCCTTGTCCTGTCCTTTCTACAGTTTATACTCCATAGAGGTCTGTAGACAGTGATATGTAGTCGTGATGTTATACAACCTCGTCGGCGTTTATTTTGTTGTACAGTATATATGTGGCGGCCAAATCGGCTCGCGCTGTTACTCTCAGTGTTTATGTTTATATGTATGTGTTGGCCGTGAGTTCTCGGTGCAGTGTCTCTTATGTTGATTGTTCGGGAGACAGTACAGCTCAGTTACAGATTATGTATGGGCCCAGGATAGTCAGTGAGCAGTAAATGCAAGCATAGGAGTGCTTGGCCAGTAGTGGTCGGGCACTTGTTATGGCCCATCAGTTTGGGTCGTGACAACGTTCCACACAGACTAACATTTTTGGATCGGGCTATACGTTCCATAACACTAACAGTTATACTATGATAGATGTATATGATTTTTGAAAGAAGGCATGCATATCATCTGCCCTCAGAAGCACTTTCAGTTATACAGAGTTAGACAGACACTTCCAGATATACAGTCACATAGATACTTTCAGATATACAGATTAACTCTTATGTCTCAGGTTCCTTCCATGATTCTTACGTAGATGTTGTTTTCATACCTTATATACTCGGTACATTATTCGTACTGACTCCCTATTTTTTTTGGTGGGGGGGGGGGGGGCGCATTTCATGCCCACAAGTTCGACATATAGGCTGGTGATCCATCTATTAGGATGTCAACTCAGCGGATGAGGTTAATGCACTCCATTTGTTCCGCAGATGCCAGGAGTCAGCATGGTCTTATGTGTATATATATATATATATATATGTATGTATGTACATGTGTATGGGTATGGCGGAGCCCTGTCCTGGCCACGTTGTGTTATGTTTTCCAGTAGAGGCTTATAGACAGTAGTTATGTATTGTCAGATACTGTCCAGACTTATGGTTTTACATGTTGTCACAGGTGGTTATGATAGCCTTATCGGCTTATGCAATATGTTCAGTATATTCATACAGATGAGTCTTTCAGATTAGTTGATACACACATGTTCCTTATGATTTATCGAGAGTCATATGATGGCCCTATCAGCTCACTTATGTCTATGTTGATCTTACAGATGTAGGTCAGGTGGTGCTTGACTAGTATGGTCAGGTGCCTATCATGGTCCTCCAGTTTGGGTCGTGACAAAAATGATATCAGAGCAGTTCTGTCCTAGGGTTGTCTACAAGCCGTGTCTAGTAGAGTCCTATTTATGGGTGTGTTGGGCGGCACACTTATAAACATGAGGCTACAGGGCATTTAGGACGGTTACCTTGCTTTCTATCCTAGATCGTGCGATAGAGCTACGTCACAGGATATAATATTTCCAACCCTAACCTTGACTATTTTTGTAGCGGTGAGATAGCTTCTATGGGAGAGAAGGCCGATGGTCCAGGGGCTTCCAGAGTTAGCCATTTTTATGATACAAACCCATCGAAAAATGTGCCCTCTATCGAGACAGATCCATCGGAAGTCATGTCCTCCATAGATACAGATTCGTCAGAGATCTAGGAGGAACCTACTGGGAAGGTAAGGGATAGATAAGTATTGGGAGATGACCATTTACGTAATCCCAGAGTGATGGTATCCGCAGAACGAGAGTCAAATGAGAACAATGATAAGTCTGGGAGAGTCAGTATAATTGGTACATTTGTAGACGGTGTGGGTGTCATAGAACAATCTGTGGAAGAGCAACCAGATGAAGAACTCCCCCAACTACCTTTGGACCGAATTGTACCGGATCAGAGTTCTCGAGTGGGGCCAACGTAAGGGTTTCTGTTGTTGGGACTTCAGGACGTCAGTGCTTATATAAGGAAGCAAAGTTTATGGTTCAGTTATTTTGGAATGTTACCGGTAAGTTATGTAATATGAGTATTAATTGTAGTACGAAATCTGGATTCACTTATAAGGTGTTAAAGAAGGGGAAAATTAGGGGAAGATATGATTTACGAGTACGTAAAACTCCATGAAGGGAGTTGATTGATGAAATGTTTAGCGGGAAAAAGACGGAATTCTAGAAAAAGAGTGTTCAGATACAAATTATGAGACGAGTTTTATCACTTCACATTCTTTTATAGTAATCAGCCATGTATGGTTGAGTTGTATATCATATGTGGTTCTATATATGACCTTCTAAGGCATGAGATGTATTTTCTGGGCTGTGTGCAAGTTTGGGATTGTTATATTTATAGAGGAAACTCTGCCAAAATTTCCCGGGAATCCAAGAGAAATTGTGGAAACCTTTAAGTAGGATTATGACGAGAAGAAAGAAAGGGCCTAGTAGCGAGTGATTAGAGATGAAGTTAGTAGTCAATTGCGGGATAAATGTAGCAAGCATGTATTAAGCTGGAAGGAACGATAATTAGGTCAGGATAGGATAAGAACCATACAAAGGGAAAACGATGTGCTTGGGATAGAAAGAGGTTTTATGTACCAAGGAAAATTAAAGAAATAAGCATTCCAGAAGAAGTTCACAAGTCAGAAGGATTTGACTAGCCCTTTTATGTTTTTGGAAGATTGAGTTATGAAATGAACTTGATATATATGTATAGGCCTATGCATGTAATATCGATTCATATTATTAAGTTAGATTTCACCCGATGATTATAGCGAAAAACTTTTAAGTCATTATGGGCCAGCCCATAATAGATCGAAAGAAATATGTTTACTAAAGCTCCTTGCCTGGTAATTGGTTGATCTTATGACTGCCGTTGCGTTCTGTGTTACAGTTTAGGTTATTTATCCTGGAACTTGCCCAAATGGTTACACGATAGGAGTTTGTTATTACTGATATGAAGGAAAGTGAGAGGAGCAGAAAGGAAGAGATTCAGACTATGATAATGAAAAATGAGGTAAGGTTGATCAACGAAACAAAAGAATGATAAGTGACGAATGTCCAAAAGATGTGTGATGTGTGTGATAAGAAAAAGAAAAACATGTTAGAGGTAGAAAAGGAAAGGTAGAAGTGAGGCAAATAAAAGGAATGCCTACTAGGGCAGTAACCCAAATGAATAGCGTACAAGAGAGAATCAAACTTTGTGGATATCCCAGCACTAAGCAAGAATGCTAATAGATGTTATGAAATGATTGGGGTTTCGGATCGTATTATAAGTAATGTGTGACTAATTAGATTATGACGAGAGCTATGGGATTATTTGTTGAGTAAAGTATCTTATGCATAAAGAGTGACTTTATGCACAACATCTCTCCAAAGGATTCCAAGAGGACCACATGTTACCCTATTACTAATATATATTGAGATAGTGGAAGACCATGCTCTTATGACAATGTGAACTGATCGGAGAAGAGTATGGAGCCTTAAGTTACAGTCTTACTAAAGGGAAGTCAATGGTATTCTAGAATATGCTTATGACTATTGTACCATGAACGAAATCATTTGAGCAAAGGATGAGAAGAGAGACAAAAAAAGAAACAAGATATGATTGTGAAGGAACGGTGGACTGACTTTATATGTATGTCAAGCCAGCAACAAATGGAATCGCATCCCCGGTGAATTATGTGACAGTGTCCCAAGGAAAGATTATTGAGAAAAGTTAAGTCAAGAGATGGAAAGTTTGTGGATGATGCGGTACAGGGAATATAGATTAGTCACGAGCTATATCGTTGTACATGACTAATACGTAAGACGATCTGTGGGTCTTAATGTGTTACACCCCGAAAAAAAAAAATCGTGTTACCGAGACTGCAGACGACTTAGTATGGGCTTAGGGGAGAGTAAAGATATACAAGGATTTGGGATGAAGATTCTGTTATATATGTATAAGAATAACATATAGTTGACAGTGAAGGCCATATGGTGTAAGTTGGTTAATACGTTACTTGACAAATAGCCCTTGTAACCGTAAGTTAAGGTGGGGCCCACATGTCGGGATTTTATAAAGGGCATATGACAAGTTATATGGATAGTACATAGGAAGTTTAGCAAGTCATAAGAGGGACACTTAAGCAAAATATGAGCATAAGCACTCCAAAAGGATGATTTAAGGATACGTTTTCGGGTGATCTAGTTTTACGAGGCCAACACACTATTATTCGTTGAGAATTTGGGAAAACACAAAACATCAAAGTTGTAGATAATTGAAATAGATTTCCAAACATAGGTCGTGGGCCTTCTCGTGACATAGGGATAAAAAGTTATGGACGTTTTAAGGAGGAAAGGACAAACTGGCAGTGGGCTCGGCCCAACCCAACTCCAAGTCGGGTCAGGCCCACTTCCTTGGCTATTTAAGGAAAATTTTCACCCATTATCTTCCTCATTTCATGCCAAAAGTTCTATAATATTTTAAGAGAGAGTGAGGAGAGTTAGAGAGATAAATCAAGCGTTCGATCAAGTTCGAGGCCCCGAACCCCGAGGCTCGTGAATGATAAAGTGTAATACAAGTAGTCATCATCGTTTCAAGCTAAATATTGAGCTTGGGGGATGATATTTTCGTGGTTGAGCTGCTGCTAAGGTATGTATTATTTTCTCATCTTTGTTATTGAGATGACTACGTGGAGATTTAACGGATTAAAGTGTTAGAAATATAGTTATAATTATCGTATACTGAATATTAAGGCGTTGTGGTTTAGGGGTTGTTTTGGATAGAATCGTAAGATGAGTTTAGTCATATTATTGTTGTAAATTGTTAGATTTGTTGTTGTTGTTGGTTATTAGCTTAATTTGGAAATGTTGGGTTGGTAGGATTATAGAGGAGATGCTGTCCAAATCCCGTTAGGCGACAGAATAAATGATTAGTTAGAATAATCTTGTTGGCCTAGTCTTAATCCCTATATTGTTGATGGTATTTTAGTTGATTAAGCTTGGGAAGGGACTCGAAGATTAGCTGGAGGCGTAAATAAGGTATGTAAGGCTAACCCTTCTTTCATACTTTGGCATGATCCCTTTTATATGACTCCTAAAGAACGTAAAACATAAGTACTCTATTCTTAGTTGGATTTGGAGTCGATATCCAATGTCTTGTTTCGTTCATGCTATACACTTGTTGATAATTCAAAGGAAGCTTCTGCGATACATTATACTTACATGTTCACTATAAAGCAAATGGTAAATGAAGGAAACTCTAAAACTTGTCCTCAAAATATCTCCAAAGGGAGTTGTAATAGAAACCACTCTGAAAGGGGTGCAACGTTTGGTAACTTCATTACATATTCATACTGTATATCATATGTATTGTTATTATTCCACCTGATCAGCTGGATTATGATATTCTTAAGCCGAAAGTGGCTGTCCGAAGGGGCCACCCTAGCTAAGCCGGAAGCAGCTCCCCGAAGGGGCAATAATGACTACACCGGAAGTGGCCGTCTGAAGGGACTATTGTGTTATTAGCCGGAAGCGGCTGCGAATAGGATATTCTATATCTATATTGTGTATGCTAGAATTTGTGTAAGGGACCATATGACATGGTTCAAAGTGTTGTTCCAGGTTACTCCCAGGTTGCTTTCTAAACTTGCTTACTGTTACGTTTTTCCTTGTTTTATGATTCAGTATTGCCTTACATATTCAGTACATATTCCGTACTCACCACCTTTCTTCGAGGGCTGCGTTTCATGCCCGCAGGTTCAGGGATGCGGTTAGACGATCCAGCCACCTAGGAGGAGTCAGCATTGGGAGTCAGATAGCTCCACTTGCTTCAGAGACTGTTCTTGTTTTGGTATAATTTTGTTCGTATACATTATGGGTACGACGGGGCCCTGTCTCGTCACTTATGCACGGTCATACTCTTCTAGTAGTCTGCGGACAGCGTGGGTGTCATGGGTACTGTTTGGCCTTGCCGGCCATTGTTTTGTTGTACAGAAGTATCGGCAGCCTCGTTGGCTTGCCTTGTGATATGTTACATATATATAAGTATGTTTTGAGATGTTTTGAGTTACAGATGGACTTTGGCATTCTATTTACAGCTTTCAAACTTAGTTAAATAGACCTATTGAATGCCATGTTTGAGTACGGAGTAACATAAGTTGGGTTATCGGGCGAGGTTAAGCTCGGTCACTCGTCATGGCCCTAGGTTAGGTCGTGACAAAAGTGGTATCGAGCGGTCGGTCCTCGGCATGTCCGCAGACGGTGTCTAGTAGAGTCTTTTTTATCGGTGTGTTGTGCACCACATCTATAAACAGGAGGCTACGAGTCATTAATAGGGTGTCATTCCTTCTTTTATGTTAGAGATCGTGCGAATAGAGCTGTGTCATAAGTGAAGTCCTTAATATAATAATCTTGTATGATTTCAGCGATGACTAGGAAGAGTAAAGCAACAGCAGCCCAGAAGGGCAAATCAGTTGAGGGTGAGGCAGTTAGCCAAGCCCCGGTGTCCACCGAGCTCGACCATACTTTGGGATACATTCGGTCCCGAGTTCTCCTACTTCCTTCCCCGCCTCCCGAGGGGCCTCACAGGCACCGATCCCGGCCCCCAAAGGTACGCACACACTGCCGGTCCCTCGGCACCGATGCTCGGGGTCGGGGAGATGAGAGATGCTATCCCGTTTGTTGACTCGGATACTTACTACCCAGTACAGACGACGACGGTGATAGGGGTCGCGAGTATCCGAGATAGAGGCTGGGAGTGCCAGGGCCCGATATTTTCTTACATTAGATTCCCCAAAGATCAAGGGCACAGACCCTAATGCTGATCCTCACGAGTTTATAGATACTATGCAGCGTACTTTAGATATGATGAAAGCGTCGGCTACGGGAGGCTCTGTTGAGTTAGGCGCTATAGATTACGGGGTATAGCGATTAATTGGTTTCGGTCGTGGAGATTATCGAGGGGTAGGGATGCTCTTCCGCCGACTTGCGGTAATTCTCGGATGCGTTCTTGCGCCATTATATGCCACCCGAGTTGAGGCGGGCAAGGGTTGATAGGTTCCTTGCTTTGCGGCGAGGGTAGTATGTACGGTAGAGAGTATAGTGTGGAGTTTGATTCTTTAGCCAAATATGCCTCTTCTATTGTACAGGAAATGGAAGATAGAGTTTACCGATACGTGATGGGATTAGAGCCAGGGTTGCACGAGGCTTGTATGGCAGTAGCGATGCAGCCAGGTATGGATATAGCTCATATTCAGGCATATGCCCAGGGGTCAGAGGATCGTAGGCGCCAGCGAGAGCCTATCTCGGAGCAGAGTAGTAGTCGGCCCCGAGGGCTAGGGTCGGAGGGTCGGTATGGGGTTCCACTGGGCCGAGAAAGGCACCCCGAGTATAGTGCACCTCTGCCCCGCTTTCGAGGATCTCGGCGGGTAGGGAGACTTCCCAAGCGGAGACGGTTCTTATGCATCGGGTTCTCGGCGGCCCGGGTGGGGTCGGGCGAGAGGTGATGCCCCTCGATGTGCGACTTATGGGAAACGTCGTAGGACGGTGTCGTCGGGGTGTATGCTATACTTGTGGTGATCCGGGGCACTATGCTAGAGATTGCCCACAAAGAGTGGTTAGTATTGTTCATGAGAATTCGGTAGCAGCATCGTCACCCTCAGTGAGAGCCCCAGAGATAGGACCCCAGACTTCTTCCGGCCGAGGTAGGGGCAGAGGTGGAGCATCTAGCTCCAGTACTGGGCCGCATCGTATCTATGCTCTAGGTGGGAGACCGGGTCCAGAGACACCGCAGGATGCACCATCAGGTATACCCTTCTTCAGATTATTTATTGATGGATTTAAGCTATATACGAACTATCCCTTACCACTATGACATGATGTATTACAACATAAGTTAGAATACAAGCATAGGATTTAATGGGGTAAATCGAGACAAAAGACTTAGTGAAAAACTTAGTTGAAACCTTAAGGGGGGAAGTGCCCATAGCATAGCAAGACCATATCTATAAATCGGAAGTAGGGTAAACGAATAGAAGACTACCCTTGATATGTAACCTTTTAGTTATTATAACATGATATTGGCGGTATCGATTAATTTGACCTTAAATAGTACCGTCATGCTTTACTCTATTGTTTAACTATCCATAAAACTTCTATAAGTTACATATTTCCAACATTCGAGGACGAATGTTCCTAAGGGGGAAAGGATGTTACACCCCGAAAAAAAAAAATTTCGTGTTACCGAGAATGCAGACGACTTAGTATGGGCTTAGGCGAGAGTACAGATATACAAGGATTTGGGATGAAGATTCTGTTATATATGTATAAGAATAACATATAGATGACAGTGAAGGCCATATGGTGTAAGTTGATTAATACGTTACTTGAAAAATAGCCCTCGTAACGGGGCCCACATGTCGAGATTTTATAAAGGGCATATGACAAGTTATATGAATAGTACATAGGAAGTTTAGCAAGTCTTAAGAGGGACACTTAAGCCAAATATGAGCATAAGCACTCCAAAAGGATGATTTAAGGATACGTTTTCGGGTAATCTAGCTTTACGAGGCCAACACACCATTATACGTTGAGAATTTGGGAAAACACAAAAAAGGAAAGTTGTAGATAATTGACATAACTTTCCAACCATAGATCGTGGGCCTTCATGAGACATAGGGATAAAAATTTATGGACGTTTTAAGGAGGAAAGGTCAAATTGGCAGTGGGCTCGGCCCAACCCGACTCCAAGTCGGGTCAGGCCCACTTCCTTGGCTATTTAAGGAAAATTTTCACCCATTATCTTCCTCATTTCATGCCAAAAGATCTAGAATATTTTAGAGAGAGAGTGAGGAGAGTTAGAGAGATAAAGCAAGGGTTCGATCAAGTTCGAGGCCCCGAATCCTGAGGCTCGTGAAGGATAAAGTGTAATACGAGTTGTCGTCATCGTTTCAAGCTAAATATTGAGCTTGGGGGATGATATTTTCGTGGTTGAGCTGCTGCTAAGGTATGTATTATTTTCTCATCTTTGTTATTGATATGATTACGTGTAGATTTAATGGATTAAAGTGTTAGAAATATAGTTATAATTATCGTATACTGAATATTAACGCGTAGTGGTTTAGGGGCTGTTTTGGATAGAATGGTAAGAAGATTTTAGTCATATTATTGTTGTAAATTGTTAGATTTGTTGTTGTTGTTAGTTATTAGCTTAATTTGGAAATGTTGGGTTGGTAGGATTATAGAGGAGATGCTGTCCAAATCCCGTTAGGCGGAGAATAAATGATTAGTTAGAATAATCTTGCTGGCCTAGTCTTAATCCCTATATTGTTGATGGTATTTTAGTTGACTAAGCTCGGGAAGGGACTCAAAGATTAGCTTGAGGCGTAAATAAGGTATGGAAGCCTAACCCTTCTTTCATACTTTGGCATGATCCCTTTTATATGACTCCTAAAGAATGTAAAACATAAGTACTCTATTCTTAGTTGGATTTGGAGTCGATATCCAATGTCTTGTTTCGCTCATGCTATACTCTTGTTGATAATTCGAAGGAAGCTTCTGCGATACATTATACTTACATGTTCACTACAAAGCAAATGGTAAATGAAGGAAACTCTAAAACTTGTTCTCAAAATCTCTCCAAGGGAGTTGTAATAGAAACCACTCTGAAAGGGGTGCAACGTTTTGTAACTTCATTACATATTCATACTGTATATCATATGTATTGTTATTGTTCCACCTGATCAGCTGGATTATGATATTCTTAAGCCGGAAGCGGCTGCCCGAAAGGGCCACCCTAGCTAAGCCGGAAGAGCTGCCCGAAGGGGCCATCATGACTACACCGGAAGCGGCCGTCCAAAGGGACTATTGTGTTATTAGCCGGAAGCGGCTACGAATAGGATATTCTATATTTATGTTGTGTATGCTAGAATTTGTGTAAGGGACCATATGACATGGTTCAAAGTGTTGTTCCAGGTTACTCCCAGTTTGCTTTCTAAACTTGCTTATCGTTACGCTTTTCCTTGTTTTATGATTCGGTATTGCCTTACATATTCGGTACATATTCCGTACTTGACCCCGCTTTTTTTTTTTTTTTTAGGCTGCGTTTCATGCCGCCGTTCGGGGATGCGGTTAGACGATCCAGCCACTTAGGAGGAATCAGCATTGAGAGTCAGATAGCTCCACTTGCTTCGGAGACTGTTCCTGTTTTGGTATAATTTTGTTCGTATACATTATGGGTACGACGGGGCCCTGTCCCGTCACTTATGCACGGTCATACTCTTCTAGTAGTCTACGGACAGCGTGGGTGTCATGGGTACTGTTTGGCCTTGCCGGCCATTGTTTTGTTGTACGAAGTATCGGCGACCTCGTTGGCTTGCCTTGTGATATGTTACATATATATAAGTATGTTTTGAGATGTTTTGAGTTACAGATGGGCTTTGGCATTCTATTTACAGCTTTCAAACTTAGTTAAATAGACCCTATTGAATGCCATGTTTGAGTACAGGTAACATAAGTTGGGTTATCGGGCAGGTTAAGCTAGGTCACTCGTCATGGCCCTAGGTTGGGTCGTGACATAATGGGATCGTGGAAAGGAGCATTAGGATAAAGGCAATTCCTTCATGGTTTAATGGTTGTAACAGTCAGACGACAATCAAATTGCAATCAAAGAATTAATCATCGACATTCCGAGGCAATGTGACATACGGAGAGTAAGGATGAGATAATACAAGATATGGACCGTAGAGCGGAAGAGGGGCGAAAAATCCAACATGCTAATTGTAAAGCAATGAGGTAGATTATGAGACAGAATTAAAGGATGTGCATATGAAAGAAAAGCGGTATTAACCTTAAGACGATGATAGGTGCGGTACAAAGAAGATTACCTATATCGGTGCTGATTCAATAGGTGGATAAAAAGAGTTACTAAAAAGGGGACTCTTACAAAGGCCTATTGCGGGACATAATTAATATAGAATTTAAAACCCCTTGAGATGACAAATCATGTGAGTATTATGGCTTCTGTTCAAGCGTAAGATAAATAAGAATAAGACGGTATCCCCATACAACAAAAGGTTCATATAAATGATTTCGTAATGAGGATATAGAGGCAATGATTATGAGATTAAGATTAGGGGAGAAGTAAATGATAAGGACAAAAGATATCTCGAATAGTTAAGTATGAACAAGGATTGATGAGTTCAGGTATCATGAAGGGCCATACCAGAAGAGCGACTAACATATACCTTTTGAAAGGCGCGAGGTGTCAAGGGAGTGGTTAATGAAGATAACTGACGTATTATAGACCTCAACAAATTCAGAACGAGGATCGATTTCAATAATGACTCACAAGAAATGTATAGTACTAGATGAGCTTGACGAAAAAGTACCAGAAGATATAGTGAGGCAGATAGTAAGGAAAAGAAGAGGTAAGTGTTGAATAAGTAACTCAGTAGAAGATGGAAAGTACACAGGACAGGCAAGGATATAAGCAAGATAAAGAAGTAGAGCTAGCGACAGGGAGTCATTATTTCAGACAAAGGATCCAGTTCACATGTAATTTACAGATCTTTCTAGAAAGAATTGGGGACTCAGTCTCAGAAGCCCTTATTATCCTCAATGTACGCTGCATTTGCCGAATAAACTCCTGTGGATCATCTGCGGGCTTTGACCCGAAAAACTCGACAGCACAACCCATGTGGGATCCCCGAAGTCCATGTACCTCACGATTCCGGCAACAACCTCGGGAATCGCTACCTCATGATTCCGGCAACAACCTCGGCAATCGTTACCATCACTCATCCTCTATTCCGGCATAAACATTGGACATCAATCCTCACGTCACTCTCATCCAATAAGCCCAGCTCATAACCATGTTTCCTTAAGTATCATTAATGTCACGACCCAACCCGCGGGTCGTGCGGGCACCTACCGTATTACTAACCTTAGTAGGCGAACCCTTATCGATAAACCCAGCACTTAAAAACTTGCGACAACCATTTTTTAAAAATTATAGGATTTAAAATAGACACTTCTTACAGACTTTTTTCAATACAATAAAATCTGAAATAAATCCCCGGGATCCAGTCTAGACAGGTACAAGATGTCACGACCCAACCCCGTAGGCCGTGACTAGTGCCCGAGCTGGGCACCCAAACACATTCATCAAACCCGAATCACATACAGATAGCTTATGCGCATACAAATATCGGACGGCTCGGAAATTATCACAAACTTGTCTCAAACACATCTCGAACACAAACATATATATATATCGAAGCGAAGGCTATCAAACGGCGCAACGACCCAAAACATATACAAATGCAAGCCGACAAGGGCACCATACGGCGAATGGGATCGCCCCGAATATATATCATACAAACACACACATGTACGGAATAGGCCTAACCCACATACATGTCCACGGACCTCTAAACGGACAAACGAGAATCATATGACGGGACGGGGCCCGCCGTACCCCCGAACAAACCAATACATATGCGGCGAACGAGTATATATACCAAAATGTGGCTCCGGAATAAGGGAGCACTCCAAACGACGAAAAGGGTGTCCTGGGCGGCGGATCACACAAATGTGCGTACCGTACTGCGGGCATGAAACACGGACCCCGAAAAAGGGGTCGTACGAAATATGTGCGAGTATGCAAAGCAGAAGATATAGTAACAAATCTGAGTCATAATCGAAACAGAAGTACAGAAAGTAAGTGCATATCCAAAATACCAAAATGTTTACTTTCAAAATACAAATCATGCATAGGGCACAGAAAATATGGTCGCCCGGTCGATGGCGCCATAACACAGTATAACACCAGAAAGTTTCAAATCTTCGTATCCCCGTCACACATCATAACACAACATAACGCCATACACAGCATAACACCAAATATAAGCGGAACCCGGCCCTCGAGCGAGGGGCTCGGTGAACCATAAACACGAAGATAACACCGGAGTATAACAAAGTGCGTACGACAACGAACCGGCCCGGGACTCGGCGAAAGATACAACGAGATGCACGAGCGAGTCGTGAGTAACCATATGTATAAAATCATTATCATAGACTCAAAAGATAAGTAAAATGACCATACTTGGAAATCGGAATAATAGCCAAACCAAATTCTTTCAAAAGTCATCAGGATTACAAAAAGAAGAGTCGCGGGACCCACGGACGGGTGTTGACCCGAGCCGGGCCCGCCTATGGAAAACATACTCATCATACGCCATACAATCTCCTACGAACATATCGAGGTAATCCGAGCCTTTCTGTGAAAGATACGGGCGTTCGTAGTTACGAAATTCTTTAAGAACAAAACTTTTTATGCAACATTTGAAAATCAAATATTCCAAAGACATAAGGGCCAATATTTCATCATATCAAGCATACGAATTCCAAGAAACAAATAAGAGTCATACTCATGCTCGGATTGCGGGAATAGAATTTCCTCGAGGCTCGTGTCATAGCCTATTTGTAACTAAGGCATGCCAAAAGAAGAAAGGATTGAGCTTTACATACCTCGAACGCTCTCAAAGCTACTCCAAACTCAAGCTAATCTCAACCTACGCCTCGGGATCCCCAAGGTCTACAAATACGTCATAATATGCCAAACATTAGCCATAGGCATTTAATTCCAAATTAGCACTTAATTCTACAGAAATTTGGGCAGCATTTCCCCTGTAAATAGACCAACCCCGAGAATTTAACTCGGTCAAATCAACAACAACAACACCAACAACCAACCTAGCAACATCAATAATCAATTCAAAACGCATTCTAGCATTAAATACGCTTTCTACATAATCCAACAACATTCATTATATTCAATTCAACGGCTTACCTTCAAGCCAACATCAACGCTCATACATTCAAATACTAACCCGAACCCATACCAACAACATTCAAGGACATTTTAAACAATTCATACAATATTTCAAACAATCCAACGATTGCTCCAATTTACCAAAATTATTGAAACCCGAGAACCTCAACTATAACACACTTCCGACTTCCGAATCATGATTTGCATCAACAATCCACACTATAACGATGTCATTCTCATAAATATACAAATTACATCAAATGCACAATAACCTTCAATTCAGCCCATACAATTACAACATCAATCTTGAGTCATTAAACTCTCATTTCCAACATAGAATTCATAACGACAACATTCAAAATTCCAAATAGAATTAATTCATTTTTGCCATATAATATGACCTATATTCGGCCAACACTACACCTATACATATGTTGATGATTCTTATTCTTTTCTTCACACTACACAACTAATAATGCTATATAAAATCAATTCATCATTTCAACACAACCCACACACTTACACGGCCAAACCTCATACATACGGCCTCAACTCCAACATACTATATTTCATGATTTTCATCCATTTTGGCATACTACAACATGCATACACCATTCATAACACATAAATCAAGATTAAATCTTACCTTTCTTCTTCAACTTTACAACTTGGCTAGGGTTTGCAAGAATGAAAACGGATGGTTTGATGACCCAAACAACACTTCCACGCTACTTAGGGACCTCCAATTAGTGGATTTGCATCAAAGAAATATTTTTGGGATGGCTAATTTTTGGACTTGAAAAATAAGGTTCTTGGCCGAGAGCCTTGTTTTTGCTCTTCAACTTCTTGTTTTTTTTTTCTAAGTATAGAATGAGGATAGATGACTTAGAAGTCATCTTTTAAGCTTCCACAAGGGTTATACATGTATCCATGGCCCACACACATGTGTTGGACCAATTAAAATTGGCCACAAAATGTGTGGGAGTCACCTCCACACCACACGGCCAACATGGCTAAAATGTATGATTTGCAACTTTCAATTATTCCAATTTTGGTCCCAAATTTTCCTAAGTGTTCCATGCCAACAAATTCATGCATAACTTATGTCTTAAAATAAAATCGAAGGTCAAAAGTCCCGACTTTGCATCCCGGAATGGTTTTGTCCCTAACTTATCATAGTTAAATCGGATTGTCCCAATGTACAAAATACTGGATATAACATCCTCCCCCCCTTTAGAACATTCGGCCTCGAATGTTAAATTAACCTTACAGGATCTTACAAGCAATCGGGGGAGTTTCTTTTACAACTAACACAACAATTCGTTTATCAAACAACATAGTCAAGTAAAGGATTTAGATTACCTGTAGGCACTGGAAACAAGTGAGGATACTTCTTCTTCGTCTGCTCCTCAGCTTCCCAGGTCATTTCCTCCCGGTTATTGTTACGCCATAAAGACTTAACGAAGCCACATCTTTATTCCGCAACTTTCTTACCTCCGACGATCCAATATGGCTATAGGTCGCTCTTCGTAGGATAGCTCCTTCCGTGACTCGGATATCATCTACGTAAAATATTCGGAAGGGTCACCAATACATTTACGAAGCATAGAAATGTGAAATACCGGATGTCTCGCTCCCAAATCAACGAGATCTAACTCATAGGCAACCTTGCCTATTTTACGGATCCGATAAGGCCCAATATATCTCGGACTGAGCTTTCCTTTCTTGCCGAATCTCATAACACCTTTCATAGGTGACACTTTAAGGAATACCCAATCACCAATCTGAAACTCTAAATGTCGACGGCGATTATCTGCATATGATTTCTGTCGACTCTGGGCTGCTAACAACCGCTCCCGAATGAGTTTCACTTTATCAACTGCCTGCTGGATCATATCTGGGCCAATCAACTTAGTCTCGCCAACATCGAACCAACCAATCGGTGACCTGCATTTCCTGCCATACAAAGCCTCATATGGTGCCATCTGAATACTGGAGTGGTAGCTATTATTGTAAGCAAATTCAACAAGCGGCAAATGATCATCCCAGCTACCTCTGAAATCAATAACACAGGCTCGCAACATATCTTTCGGCCGTCTAAATAGTGCGCCGCCCGTCCGTCGACCGAGGATGGAATGCTGTACTAAGACTCACCTGTGTCCCCAATCCTTCCAGAAATGATCTCCAGAAATTAGCTGTAAACTGGGCACCTCTGTCGGAGATAATAGATATGAGAACTCCATGAAGCCTCACAATCTCCTTAATATATAACTCCGGCATAATCCTCGACCGAATACGTAGTCCGGATCGGGAGGAAATGGGCTGATTTTGTCGACTTATCAACAATAACCCATATGGAATCATACCTCCGTGGAGTGCGAGGTAAGCCTGTAATAAAGTTCATATTAATGATTTCCCACTTCCACGACGGTATCTCCATCTCCTTCAATAATCGGGCTTCTGATGCTCGATCTTAACCTGCTGGCAATTTGGGCACTGAGCGACGAACTCTGCTATATCTCTTTTCATACCATCCCACCAATATAAGCATCTGAGATCATGATACATATTCGTCGACCCTGTTTGAATAGAATAACGGGCATAATGTGCCTCACCCATAACCTGTTGCCGCAGCCCTGCAACATCAGGTACACATATTCTGCCCCTATGTAATAACACTCCATCGGATGTAATCTCGAACGGGTTCTTCTCCTTTTCAGGGGCTGCGTCTCTGTACTGTGCCAGAACAGGATCCTCATACTAACGCCGCTTAATCTCCTCTGTAATAGAGAATTCAAAGAATTCCTCGAACGTAAAACCCCAATATCTCCAGAAGGAATCAGCCAAGCGACTCCAAGACTAGCCAACTGATGGATCTCGCGAACCATTTCTTTCCTCTCTGATGGCATGTCCGCTAGACTGCCCATAGACTTACGGCTGAGTGCATCTGCCACAACATTAGCTTTCCCAGGATAGTATAGAATATCAACATCATAATCTTTCAGCAGCTCTAACCACCTCCTCTGCCGCAAGTTTAGCTCCTTCTGCTTAAAGATGTACTGGAGGCTCTTATGATCTATATAAATATCAACGTGAACACCATATAAATAATGTCTCCACATCTTCAAAGCATGAATTACCACGGCTAGCTCCAAATCGTGAGTAGGATAATTTCTCTCGTGCTTTCTGAGCTGCCGGGAAGCATAAGCTATAACTCTGTCGTGCTGCATCAATACACACCCCAAACCAATACCCGAAGCATCACAATAAATAACATACCCATCTGGGCCCTCGGGAAGTGTCAGAACTGGAGCCGTAGTCAACTTCTCTTTCGAAGAATCGGAAGCTACGCGTTCACAAGTATCACTCCACCGGAACTTAGCTCCCTTCCGAGTCGCTTGTCAAAGGCGCCGAAATCGAAGCAAACTTTCTACGAATCTCCTATAATAACCGGCCAATCCCGTAAAGCTACGCACCCCGCAGGTGTCGTAGGTCTAGGCAAATTCTTTACGGCCACAATCTTCTGGTATCCACCCGATGCCATCGGCCCTATAATATGCCCCAGAAATGCTACCGAAGTCGCCCGTAATTCACATTTAGAAAATTTAGCATACAATTTCGGTGCCGAGTGTGCCAAGTACCGTCCTCAAATGATCCGTATGTTCGCTTCGATCGTGAATAAACCAGATGTCATCAATAAATACAATCACGAACATATCTAAGAACGGTCCGAATACCCGATTCATCGTGTCCATAAATACGGCCGGAGCATTAGTCACCCAAAAGACATCACTCGAATTCATAATACCCATATCGGTCCCGAATGTCGTCTTAGGAATATCACCTCTCGTACCCATACCCGATGATAGCCCGGCCGCAGTCATCTTAGAGAAACACCCGCACCCCGCAACCGATCAAACAAATCATCAATCCCGGGGAGGGGGTATTTATTCTTGATGGTTACCTTATTCACCGCCTATAATCAATGCACATCCGCGACGACCCATCCTTCTTTCTTACAAACAATACCGGCGCTCCCCGGGTGATGTCTCGGGCCTAATAAAGCCCTTCTCTAATAAATCTCCTCACCAGCTCCTTCAATTCCTTCAATTCGCGAGGTGCCATTCGTACGGAGGAATAGATATAGGCCGAGTATCCGGCAACGATCAATGGCGAACTCTATCTCCCGCTCGGGGGAAGACACGGAAGCTCATCTGGGAATACATCTAAAAATTCATTAACGACTGGGACTGACTGAAGAGTCGGTGCCTCTGCTTCTAAATCATGTACCCGAACCAGATGATAAATATAGCCCTTTCTGATCATTTTTCTTGCCTTGAGGTATGAAATAAACTTACCCTCGACGCTCGTATATTCGCCCACTCTATAACGGTTCCCCCGGAAATTGGAAACGGACTATCTTCTTTTGACAAATAACATTAGCATAACAAGAAGCTAGCCAATTCATACCCATAATAACGTCGAACTCAGTCATATCTAACTCTACCAAATCTGCCTTAGTGCAGCGGTCACAAACAATTGCCGAACAATCCCTATAAACCTGCCTGACTATAACAGAATCCCCTACCGGTGTAGCTACCTCAAAAGGCTCTATCGGTTCAGATTCTATCCCAATTTTATTAGCAACAAGGGGAGAAATATATGATAAAGTAGAGCGGATCAATCGGCATATACATCTCGAGAGAAGACCAAGAATATACCCGTAACAACATTAGGAGACACCTCCTGGTCCTGCCGGCTGGCCAATGCATATATGCGGTTCGAAGGACCGCTAGAACCGGAAACTCCACCACGACCTCTGCCGTGGCCCACTGGTGCTGGCATACCTCGCCCCGCAGGGCGCATAGCTACTGAGGATGACGATGAACCACCGGCTAACCCGGTAGGCTGAGCTGCGCTACCTGCACCACCCCTAACCGGCGCTCTCTCATCGGGGATGGCCCCCGACGGCCACAAGTAAAACACGCAACGGTGGCACGGAAACACTCTCCCGGGTGCTGTCTCCCACAAAGCCGGGAACACGAAAGTCCGGGTGGTCTCATCCGACTACCGGAACCTCTCGTCCAACCGTGAGCCGGAAACCCCGGAGCTCGGCTCGCTCGAATATCTCGCACCGTCTCGATCTCCCCCCCCGTGAAACCGTGGGGGTGTGCCCCCGTCCGGCCGGGGAGGATATACTCGCTTTCGCCGCCGCCGAGGCCGCCGCCTCGAGAATCCCCAGAATACCCAGCGGATCTAGCCCTCTTGGGCTGGCCCCTATCATAATCTCTATCGGGCTGACGCCCCCTTGCGCGGTCCTCCATACCCCGGGCGTGTGCCCGGACACGGCAATATCCATACCCTGGCCGGGCCGCCAACACTAAACAACTATCGACCATATAGCGATCTAGCCCCATCACATACCGGCATCCGGTCGGCCATATCGCCTACATAAGCGACGCATATCCGCCGCCGATTCAAACCCCAAGTCCGTACTCCCGACGGTCCTCGCCCCTCTCGTCTCAACAAAGGCAAATCGTCTACTCCGGCTCGTCGTAGCTCTGTGGGCAAAACGGGCCGAAAGGCCTCGCAAACTCGCCCCATACGGCTGGAGGGGCACCCTTACCTCCGGACAATACCCACGACTCATACCAATTTGCGGCTACATCCCGCAACTGATATGATGCCATCTCAACAGACTCAATCTCGGTCGCCTTAATCAACCGTAATGTACGCAAAGATCTATCCGATAAACTCCTAAGGGTCCTCTCGCGGGCTTCAACCCGAAAAACTCGGTGGATTACATGTCGAAACTCACGAGCCCTCTGAACTCGTCCACGTCGGTCGCCCCGATCACCCCTACTCCATGCTTCGTGGGCCTCGCCCCCGCTACCAATCGGTCAATAACCGTACCGCCTCTCGCATAGCCCCATCATCCGCCCCCGGGCCGGGGAGCCGGGAGGCTCGGCACTCAAACCTCGGAGCCGGCGGTGGGAGCCGCCCGCACCTCGCAGCCGCCGCCGCTCCAAGCCCCTCTCGATATCGGTGCCGTAGCCGAACCGGTCGTCGGGGCACACTCTCGGGGTACAGTGCTCGCACGGCCCCGTAACTCTCCGGCCCGGGCCGGTCTCACCAACCGCCGTAGACTTGCCCTTCGGGTAGCCGTGGCCTTTCTCGAGGCATCGCCGAAAATATAACATTTCGTCGAGAAGAGTCATCTTGATAACACAAACTCTATCACACGATCTAAGATCGGTGAAAGATAACATCCTAAATGTCCCGTAGCCTCCTCGTTTATAGATGTGGTGCACAACACACCGATAAACAAGACTCTACTAGACACGGTCTGTAGACATTCCGAGGACGAACCGCTCTGATACCACTTCTGTCACGACCCAACTCCGTAGGCCGTGACTAGTGCCCGAGCTGGGCACCCAAACACATTCATCAAACCCGAATCATATAAAGATAGCTTATGCGCATACAAATATCAGACGCTGTCGCAAATTATCACAAACTGTCTCAAACACATCTCGAACACAAACATATATATATCAGAAGCCGGCAAGGCTATCAAACGGCGCAACGGCCCAAAACATATACAAATGCAAGCCGACAAGGTCACAAGCATAAATAACGGGATCGTCCCGAACATATATCATACAAACACACACATGTAATAGGCCTAACCCACATACATGTCCACGTACCTCTAAACGACGAACGTAATCATATGACGATTGTGGCCCCGCCGTACCCCTGAACAAACCAATACATATGCAGCGAACGAATTCATGCCAACAAATTCATGCACAACTTATGTCTTAAAATAAAATCGAAGGTCAAAAGTCCCGACTTTGCATCCCGGAATGGTTTTGTCCCTAACTTATCATAGTTAAACCGGATTGTCCCAATGTACAAAATACTGGATATAACACAAGAGCTCCTAAAATACAAGAAGACAAATAAATGACACAGCCTTCGCCGGAAGTGAGAGAAGCGAAGCTGTAGGAGAATATCCGATAGATCACTCGACGAAACTTCAGCTAAGACTCACGCAACACATCTACACCCGTAGTGGCGTAGCAAAAGTAGTATCGACACCACACGTACTGGTAAGCATTATAGGTCGACTAAGTTTAGTTCACGCAATACAATATAAAGTCAATAAGATAAGCAATTAAGTCAATGAACCTCAAAATTCTAAATAAAGATTACTACAACATAATCTCGCGTGCCTTGTCACCCTTGAAGCTCACTTCTTTTATTTCCAAAATGTAAGGGGTTCTACCAAATCATAAACATTCCCTACCTTCATCCAACCTAGTAACTCTCGCTCTCCCACTCACGGTATGCTATACTTTTACCCTTGTTGTTAAAAGAGTTCACTACTAACATTACTACTATAATACAATGTATCTGGAAAAATAAACCTCTATCTAACAACCAACACTACACGTACCTTGTGTAACCCCCTCTTCACCAGACTCTCAACCACATACATGAAATAAATGAGCAATGATAACCACAGTGGTACACACATGTATAACATAAAATCATGAGATGTAGTGCAATGCAAATGCGATGCAGGGCCCAAACACACTGTACATACACACTAGCTGATGTCTTAGCTCAATAGCCATGACCTGCAGGGGACCCATGGTATCCATGTACCACTCGTTCCGGAATACCCCTCGGACCCGAGCACAACTTTCGCCCCGGAACGAACCTCGGTCTCGAATCCAAAACATATACATATATGTAATTCATGTCCTCAGCTCAACGGCCACAAGGCCTTATAACACAATGCCCACACTCAGCCTTGCCTGTTACCTGAATCTCCGCATAAACCATGCCGTGCAATGCACGAAACTACATGACAAATCAATCATAATTCCAGCCCTTGATGGGCGTAATGTCAACCCTACTCAATATAGTTCTTTTTATTCGACCTCTTATTTTCAAGAAAACAACCTTATGAACATTCCACAAAATAGGACATACAGATTGAATTTCACCCCCTTCTAGGGTTGCATAAAAGTAAATACGAGGTATCTCCTTAGCGACAACATCACTTCCTATTAAACTAAATCATTGTTATTATAACCATAATTAACCATAGTTTAGTCACATTAGCAAGTTCGTCCATCCAAACTCCGTGTCCGAAGACCTAAGCATGCATTCTCCCGTCAACTCTAAGTGTATATATGATTAATCAAAGTCTAACTAAAGTAAATCATAACCTACCTCTTTAACGAACAGATATTTGATTCTCCAAGAATTTCTTATCTGCTTAGCCTTTATCCGATTCCATGAGCGATAATGTTCGTAGGGAAGGGTGGAAAAGAAATTAGAAGGGTTTTTTTTTCTTGGGGTCCATGGTTTTCTTTCATGAGGAACCCTAGGAGCAGCCCTTAAGAGTCTTTTGTAGAAAAGGGAGAGAAAAATAGACTAAGTACAGAAATTTGGGCTACTGTTTCCGCGTGGACCGCTGCGGCGGTCACTAAGCCGCTATAGCAGTACCGCTATGGTGGTCCACTGACCGCTTTATTTTCTGGCTCAAAATTTTCAAATCCTTCCGAAATTGATTTTTCCCACTCTTAACTCTTAAAACACATCATGAAGCTTATTATTTACAATCCTTGACCTAGATTGGGCATGGTTTCACGAAATATTAAATAACAACCGGACGGGTCGTTACAATCAATGTATCAACAGTATATCATGAAGGATGAGAATGCGTGCAATGTATGAGTTCAATGTCAATAATCAAATCAATATAAAAAGTACCACGCATGGGCACACCAACAATATCATGAAAATGATATATAATAAGCCATAATAGAATCACTATCCTCGTCTCCATTGACAACAAGTAAGATACTACAATATCATAATTAAGATATATCAATAGTCTACAATATCCACTATCTGCACGTGGCATCGAGCCAACAACAATAGAACAAGATAAGTCATAACACATCGGGGTGGCTAACCCCTAAATCACATAACGGGGCCGAACCTAAGACAATATCTAACCCAACTTCATACCTGAAGGTTTACATGCATTCTCTGATAATATCGTCTAAATATATGCTTCGCTAAACGAAGTCTTACCATAAGGTAAACCTAACCTACCTAGAAGGCCGAAAAGCAAGGTCTGCACAATCACACCTTAGTATTTCCTTTCCTTTGATCCTCAAGGTAAAGAAAGTCTAAGCATATTCGAATCAAGAAATTTGAATCAAGAAGAACATCGATCAAACCTTATTTTTATTCAAGACCCAAATCCCCAACCTATGGAATGGCTTTTATGAACTAGAAGGGTGGAATTAGGAACCTAAAGGTTCCAACATGAAATTAAATCTGTAGGTGATCAATTCCCATCAATATCAAGCTAGAATAACCAACAATTTACTTAAATTCGGATTCTAGGCAAAACCCCCAAATTTGGGTATAAACCCTAACTTCCAATCCCACAAATTAGACACTAATTAGGAATAAATTATGAAATAAAGGATTCTAATTATCAATTCCATGCTTAAAGAAGCTAACCCAACCAATAAATCAAGATTACAAAGCCTAGAAGAAGAACTCATTGAACCCTCTTTTAATTCTAGAATTCTTAGTGAACTAGCATGATAATGGAATCCTAAGATGATAATGAAATCATGGAATAGGAAAGAAGATAGAAGGACTTACTACCAAGATTTTCCCCAAGAATCACCTTGAAAAGCTCCCAATAACTCACATTTCGGAATAGTAATAAACGTAACGGCCCATTTTGTCGTTACCGTGATTCTTCCATTTTTGCCTTTGTTGACCAGTTCCTAAGTCTCGTTAGAACTATTTTGACTCGAGAAGATAGTTGGCATGACTTCCTAGGCATCGTTTTAGCCTTTGGAATGTTTTCTAGAAAAAGTTGGCTTTAAGCGAAAATAGTTTGACCAGGAGTTGACTTTGGGTGAACGGATTTCATTCAGAGATCCATTGATTCTGAGAGGTTCATAGACTGATTTATGACACATTGGTGAGACTGGTTCAGCTTCCAATGCACTCGGGTGCATTTTGGGACTTGGTTTGGGAATGGTTATTGAGGTTTGGAAGTTGAATTAGTCAACGGCATCTTCGTTGGGAAATCTGAGGTCACGAGTACATTCGTAGCGTGTTTTTACATGTGGATGCATATTTCGTTTGTTGAAATCGGACCTCGAATGATTATCACAAATCGGGTTGGAAAGTTGATTTTTGGCCGCTCGGGAGTTTACTTAGTCAAAGGTATCTCCGTTGGGAATTTAAAATGTGTGAATGAGTTCGTAGCGCATTTTTACCTATATCTACATATTTGGTTTGTCAAAATCGGGTTCCGGATGAGCATTCGGAGTTCCGGGGCGAAAAACTGAAAAACCGAAAAATCGGGGCATCTGGTGTCTGGTGACCACTTCAGCGGACCCTTTACCTCTGGGGTGGCACCGCTTCAGTGTCCTTATGACCGCTGCAGCGGTCGGTGGTTTCCGCTGCGGCAGTCCCCCAGAAAACTGAAGTCGGGTCCAATATAAAAACCCTCATATCTCCCTCATTTTAAGTCCAAATGAGGCGATTTGAAAGCCAAAATTCAAGGAAATTTCATGTGGAATCCAATTTTTCCATCCAATTAGAATTTTGAGGTCATCTTGGCATGAATATTGAGGAAAAATAGACACTATGTCGGATTTGGACCTCATTTAGGATACCTTCTCTCTTGGAAGCTTGGGGATGAATGGATTCTTGGTTATTTCTCAACATTGTTCCTATGGGTAAGGTATAAATCTCATGATTGATAGTTTCCGTTAATTAATCCATCATTTTGGCTTTGTAAAACCCTTCCTCTTCCAAAAATCTCTATGCAAAACCTAGGGTTCTTCAACCCAAAATTGGGGGTTTCATGAAAGAGTTCTAAATATTAATTGGCTTCCTAGATTTTGAATTAATGATGTTAATGTTACTATTTATGTTTGATAATGATATATCTAGGCTTGTTAACCAATAATCTTCCATTCTAGAGTTGAAATTCTTGAATCAAAGTTAGGGTTCTTAGACCTAAATTTGGGGGTTTTCTTAACAATGATGATTTTAAGAATTAATTTTGTATTTCTATGATTTAAGTAATGGGTTTTTCCTTTTTGGTATTGAATTTGGTATTTTGGTCATAAAATTCCCGCTTTGCCCTTGAGACCTGTTTTTCCTAAATTGAGGGTTAGAATTTGACCCGAATAGAAAGTAGCCAATATGGGTATCATTATTCATGGTTTCTTACATAGAATTCACATGTGATAGAGTTTTGTTATTTGAGAAGCTTCAAAGACAAGGCAACGTGTGGGTTCGTGGGCACTGTCGGGCCGCTGTAGGTTATGGCTTCCCTTTCTAAGTAGACTCCGATTAGTTTCATATATTCGTGTATTAGAAGGAACGGAGAATGCATGTATAGAAATTGGAGATTTGGGATGGAATTCATAGGATGGTATTGTTGTGTGATTTGTGTGTTCGGGCTTGTGGCCTGTAGATTCCTTAGGTTTTTTGATGTGGTTTTTCTTTAATATCGGTGGTTATATGTGACTTGAAAGTAGCGGGTGAAACCTATTGTATGTCTAATAATGAGAAATTTCTGTAATATATGATTATTGTGTTATGCCATTAATAGTGAATCCGGTGGATAAATGGGAGGATAAAATGTACCAATGATTGTGATTGAGTCCAAAATGAGTTGTGACGAGGGATTTTGAGTCTAGGGTGAGATTCGTGTTCCTAATTTAAGGAAGTGGCAAATATGTTTATGATTGGTTGACCTTTGTGTGTGGGACTAGCCATCCCGTTATGTGTGTTTGATTATTCAATTGTGTTAGCTTGATGCCATGTGTAGTTGGTAGATATCGAATTCTACTTGTTGTCTTGATTCAGATAGGATTGACATACCCGTTGTTCGTATTTGTACTTGGATATATTGTTGGCGTGCCCACTGTTGGTACTTGAGTTATTGATATATGTTGGCATACCCACTGTTGGTATCGTGATGTGATACATTATTGGCATACCCATTGTGGTATTTGTGATATTGAACTCCACTGTTGGTGTTGTGATGTGATACGTTGTAGGCATACCCGTTGTGGTATTTGTGATATTGAACTCGATTGTTGGTTATTGACATATGCATTGCACGCATTCTCTCATATTTATCATGCATGGCCGTAGCCGGTGATGATCTGGTATCGTTGATTGAGCGAAACTGATATTTGATAAACTCTTTTACTTGAGTAATTGTGAAAAGGCCGATGTCTGAAGATCCATTCCGAAATCGTTGTTTATATGAAACTGATACTTGATAAACTCTTTTACTTGAGTGATTGTGAGGAGGCCGATGTCCGAGGTTCAATTCCGAAATCGTTGATACGTGCATTGCATACATTTCCTCATATTCATGATGCATGGCCGATATCCGGTGATGATTCGGTATCGTTGATTGAGTGAAACTGATATTTTGATAAACTTTTTTGAGTAATTGTGAGGAGGCCGATGTCCGATGGTTATATTCGGGCATCGTTGTTCGGGGAGATAGCCGATTCCGATGTTATCCCGAAATTGTTTGTTAGTGCATGGACTCTGCGGGTCACCCAGAGTGGTGCCGGTGAGACTCCCCCTGTGAGCAATTAGCCAGGGTCCCGTCTGTCTATTTGGAAAATATCCGGGACGGGTGGCACTCAGACTTCGCGAGTCACACTGGGTTGTGCTACCGAGACGTCGATATCCTGCATTGCATTGCATTATGGCTTGTTTGAGATGATTTGGTGTTTACCTGTGATGATTGGATTCAAATTGATTTATTCGGACTTGCAGACATTTGGTATTAGATGGTTTGTTAGGCAATGACGTGTACTTGGATCCGGATTTATTGATCGAACTTATCGAGGTATCCTTTAGACCGTCCGTAAGACTAGTTATACGTTTGGTCTCTACGTGATGTAGATAATGGGTGTCTTGATGATGAGTTGACTACTGACCGAAACGATCGATTTAATGATATGTGGGTTCCGATATCGTTGTGAGCTTGACTAGTGAATTATTAGAGTGAAATTAATGCCATGGGTATTGATTACATGCGTGGTAGATCGCCGTATGACTTGATTGGAGGTTGTTATCATGTTTATCTGTGAATTCTTTATCGATACGTGTTACTAACCATTGTCGGCCTATGATACTTACTCAGTACGTGTGGTTGTACTGATATTGCACTTGCTACACCCTTTTTGGGGTGTAGATTGTTTTAGGTGATTGATCGAAGCATATGTGGAAATACGCGGTGCCTATCTAGAAGGCCTCCTCCCATTTCATTTCGAGACGGAGGTTGAGACTTAGAATGTAGTGGTAATTACAAATCATTAGTCGCTTGTACTAGTCTAGCATCAGCATGGGAAGTGGATCGAGTCTGTATGTGTTACATCATTGTAATTTTATTAAATCTTGAGTTTATTGAATATATTATGAAGTTTCCGCTGAATTTCTAAGTATCTATTGATTTAAATGAATCGCCTTTACTTGATTGATGTGTAATGAATGAGAGGGTTCGCCTACCGAGGTGGGAAAGGTAGGTGCCCATGTGACCCCGAAATGGGTCGTGACAATAAATGAGGGACTTAGGGCTTTTAACACTTCATTTAATGAAATTAACTACCCGACATCCGCTTCCTCGGCCATCAGACCGCTTCAGCGGCATCGTTTCCGCGGTCCAACAATGGTCATGCCTAATATCACACTGGCCGCTTCAGCGGCAGGGTGACCGCTGCCGCGGTGCTGGTGCAACAAAAGCGGGCACCAGACACCAGAAATCCCAAGATTTCACATTCTCAACCTGAATTTCCGACTATCTCCTAAGGCCATCTGCTCACATAGCAAATATGCAGACATACATAACAACATGCTACGAACGCACTCATGGCCTCGAAATTCTCAACGGGGGTCTCATTGACCTAGTCAACCCCCGATACCTTAAATTCAACCTCTCCAACCCAAGTCCCGAAATGCACCCGAGTGCATTATGAACCGAACCAAATATGCAAACAAGTTCTAAAAGACCATCCGGACCTCTCGGAATCGATAGATTTCTTAAAAAGGTCCGTTTACCTAAAAGTCAACTTTGAGTCAACTCTTTTTTGCTTAAAGGCCAATTTTACCAAAAGTCACCCAAATCAAAT
The DNA here is from genome assembly GCF_029784015.1 of Lycium ferocissimum. Lineage (NCBI taxonomy): Eukaryota > Viridiplantae > Streptophyta > Magnoliopsida > Solanales > Solanaceae > Lycium > Lycium ferocissimum. The sequence goes on from NC_081344.1 coordinate 53,996,227, forward strand.
CCAAACACCTCGAGAAGCATATCAACGGTCCCCTCGGGTTAAAAGTGAGCTAACAAGCTCTGGAAAAGGTCAAACAGTGTCGAAAAGACTATAACGGCCAAGCGGGTCATTACATCAGATACCTATTAAACCATCACTCGTCCTCGAGCGATGAAGGGAAAGGAACGGAGAAGTGCCTGAATCAGTGAACAACTAAGGATATCTCGAACACATATCGGGCTTCTCCTAGTAGGAAAGATTCTGTTCGAACAAAACTGAATCCCAACGAATGATATAGGAACCATCAGAATAGCACTTCTTCAACATAGAAGCATGGAAGACCGGATGAACACCCGGACCGGCCCGGGTGAAAAACTAATTCATAAAATGAGAGGATCAATACAACGGATAGTCTAAAACGAACCAATGCACTCAAAAGCCACTTGCTCCTCCTTCCCCTGATTACGACCCAAACTGGAGGGCCATGATGGGTACCTGACCGTACTAGTCAAGAACCATCTGACATACATCTGTGACATCAACATAAGCATAGGTGGGTCGATAGGGTCATTATATGACTCTCAATAAACTCACAAGAAACATACATGTATCAGGCGATTTCCGAAAGACTCATCTATGTGAAAATACTAAACATACTATAAGGTAGTTAAGAAGGCTATCATAACAATGCGATGACATATGAAATCTCAAGTCTAGAAATCATCGGACCGTACACATGACGTCACACAAGCCTCTACTAGAAAACATAACACAACGTAGCGGATAAGGCCCCGCCATACCCATACATATGTGACATATCTATATATACATAAGACTATCTTGCCGACTCTTAGCATCTACGAACAAATGCGGCATCGGCTTTATCCGCTGAGCTGACATCCTAATAGATAGATCACCAACATATATTTGCAGACCCGCGAGCATGAAACGCAAATTTCAAGCAATAGTGAGTCGGTATTTAATAATGTGTCAAGTATGTAGGGATGAAAATAACATATACGTAAGAATCATGAAAAGCATCTGAGACATATGAGTGAATCTGTATATCTGAATGTATATGGGTGACTGTATATCTGGAAACGTCTGTACAACTCTATATAACTGTAAGTGCCTCTGAGGGAAATTAATGTGTATGCTTTCTTTCAAAAATCATGTACATAGGTCATAGTATAACTGGTAGTGCTGCGGAACGTACAACCCGATCTATAATATTAGTGCTGCGGAACGTGTGAGTCCGATCCTTATATCATATCACATCGGCCCGGCTCATGTGCATCATCGTTATCATCATCATCGTATACTCAACCGATCGGTGTAATGCATATATAATGACTATCCCTTTCCCCCATACCCCATATACATATAATATACGCGTATATAACGCTTCCGTCATGGGTCAATGTATGCATATGTATAAATGAATGCAATGCATAAGCAAGATGAATAAATAGAACTCTCGGAGTGACATAAAGTCGTACTACCTCCGAAAAACATCTTTGAGCTAATATTTTCAATATACGTAATCTCAAGACCTATGGACGGAAAAATAATCATAAAAGAGGGTATAGGAATATCAAAGACTCAGAGTACTCCTAATGTCTCTAAGAATACGATGAACTTGGAAACTTGCTCATTCGTTCATATCATGAGTACTCATGTTGCCAAAATGAAAGAAAGGATAGCCTCGATATACTTTATGTCGTCCAAGAAACTCCAACTTATTGCGAACTTTCCACAATTAGTATGCCAAACCTATAACCATATAATACGTACATGACTTTAGAGGGCTTTCCATATCGCATATATCAATTGATAACAATGACTCTAAAATGAAACGGGCAGCATCTCCCTTATATCACTAGTATGTCCCAATTCTACATATCATCACAATAGCCCAACAACAAGGTAAAGCTCAGCAACACAATATATATACATATATATATATATTTATATTCATAACAACTTCATAATAATTTATATCGAGCGACAAGCTCAAATACGATTATCAAACACACTTCTCCAATTTTTCTTTCCTTCAAAATACATATCAATGAGAACAACAACAATATACTTAAGTTACTCAACAATTTCCAGCCCCCCAAAA